>NW_027597973.1:0-58681 GCF_964194155.1 Cetorhinus maximus
TCTGTTTCTTCTCTGTCTCTGCTTGGCTCTGTTTTGATCTGATAGACTCTGTTTGGTTCTGTTTGGCTCTGGTTGTCTCTATCTGGCTCTGTTGGGCTCTGTTTCGCTCCGTTTGGCTCTGTTTGGCTCTGTTTGGCTTTGTTTGGCTCTTGGTGCTTTTTCTGGCTCTGTTTGGCTCCGTTTGGCTCTGTTTGGCTCTGTTTTGCTCTGTTTGGCTCTGTTTGGCTCTGTTTGGCTCAGTTTGGCTCTGTTGTGCTCTGTTTGGCTCTGTTTGGCTCTGTTTGGTTCTTTTTTGCTCTGTCTCGCTCTGTTTTGCTCTGTTTGCTCTGTTTTGCTCTGTTTGACTCTGTTTGGTTCTGTTTTGCTCTGTTTCGCCCTATTTTGCTCTGTTTGGATCTGTTTTGCTCTGGTTTCACTCTGTTTGACTCTGTATGGCTCTGTCTGGCTCTGTTTGGCTCTGTTTGGCTCTCTTTGCCTCTGTTTTGCTCTGTTTGGCTCTGTTGTGCTCTGTTTGGCTGTACTGGATCTGTTTGGCTCTGTTTGGCTCTGTCTGGCTCTGTTTGGCTCTGTTTGGCTCTGCTTTGATCTGTCTGGTTCTGTTTGTCTCTGTGGTGCTCTGTTTGGCTCTGTTTGGCTCTGTTTGGATCTGTTTGGCTCTGTCTGGCGCTGTTCCGCTCTGTTTCTTCTCTGTTTGTCTCTGCTTGGCTCTGTTTTGATCAGATTGACTCTGTTTGGCTCTGTTTGGCTCTATTTGGCTCTGTTCAGTTCTGATTGGCTCCGTTTGGGTCTGTTTGGCTCTGTCTGGCTCTGTTTAGCTCAGTCTGGCTCTGTTGTGGTCTGTTTAGCTCTGTTTGGTTCTGACTGGCTCTGTTTGGTTCTTTTTTGCTCTGTTTCGATCTGTTTTGCTCTGTTTGCTCTGCTTTGCTGCGTTTGCTCTGTTTTGCCTTGTTTGACTCTGGTTCTGTTTTGCTCTGTTTCGCTTTGTTTTCCTCTGTTTGGCTCCGTTTGGCTCTGTTTGGCTCTGTTTGACTCTGTTTGGCTCTGTCTGGCTCTGTTTGGCTCTGTTTTGTTCTCTTTGGCTCTCTTTGGCTCTGTTTTGCTCTGTCTGTCTCTGTTTGTCCCTGTTTGGCTCTCTTTTGCTCTGTTTGTCTCTGCTTGGCTCTGCTTGGCTCTGTTTGGCTCTGTTTTGCTCTGTTTGTCTCTGCTTGGCTCTGCTTGGCTCTGTTTGGCTCTGTTTGGCTCTTTTGGGCTCTGTTGTGGTCTGTTTGGCTCTGTTTGGCTCTGTTTGTTCCTGTTTGGCTCTGTTTGGCTTTGTTTGGCTCAGATTGGCTCTGTTTTGCTCTGTCTGTATCTGCTTGGCTCTGTTTGGCTCTGAAGGGCTCTGTTTGGCTCTGTTTGGCTCTGTCTGGTTCTGATTGGCTCAATTTGCCTCTGTTTGGCTCTGTCTGGCTCTGTTTCCCTCTGTTTCTACTCTGTTTGGCTCTGTTTTGATCTGTTTGACTCTGTTTGGCTCTCTTTGGCTCTCTTTTGCTCTGTTTCGCTCTGTTTGGCTCTTTTTGGCTCTGTTTTGCTCTGTTTGAATCTGCTTGGCTCTGTTTGGCTCTGTTAGGCTCTTTTAGGCTCTGTTTGGCTCTGTCTGGCTCTGTTTCCCTCTGTTTCTACTCTGTTTGGCTCGGTTTTGATCTGTTTGACTCTGTTTGGCTCTCTTTGGCTCTCTTTTGCTCTGTTTCGCTCTGTTTGGCTCTGTCTGGCTCTGTTTAGCTCAGTCTGGCTCTGTTGTGGTCTGTTTAGCTCTGTTTTGTTCTGACTGGCTCTGTTTGGTTCTTTTTTGCTCTGTTTCGATCTGTTTTGCTCTGTTTGCTCTGCTTTGCTGCGTTTGCTCTGTTTTGCCTTGTTTGACTCTGGTTCTGTTTTGCTCTGTTTCGCTTTGTTTTCCTCTGTTTGGCTCCGTTTGGCTCTGTTTGGCTCTGTTTGACTCTGTTTGGCTCTGTCTGGCTCTGTTTGGCTCTGTTTTTGGTTCTCTTTGGCTCTCTTTGGCTCTGTTTTGCTCTGTCTGTCTCTGTTTGTCCCTGTTTGGCTCTCTTTTGCTCTGTTTGTCTCTGCTTGGCTCTGGCTTGGCTCTGTTTGGCTCTGTTTTGCTCTGTTTGTCTCTGCTTGGCTCTGCTTGGCTCTGTTTGGCTCTGTTTGGCTCTTTTGGGCTCTGTTGTGGTCTGTTTGGCTCTGTTTGGCTCTGTTTGTTCCTGTTTGGCTCTGTTTGGCTTTGTTTGGCTCAGATTGGCTCTGTTTTGCTCTGTCTGTATCTGCTTGGCTCTGTTTGGCTCTGAAGGGCTCTGTTTGGCTCTGTTTGGCTCTGTCTGGTTCTGATTGGCTCAATTTGGCTCTGTTTGGCTCTGTCTGGCTCTGTTTCCCTCTGTTTCTACTCTGTTTGGCTCTGTTTTGATCTGTTTGACTCTGTTTGGCTCTCTTTGGCTCTCTTTTGCTCTGTTTCGCTCTGTTTGGCTCTTTTTGGCTCTGTTTTGCTCTGTTTGAATCTGCTTGGCTCTGTTTGGCTCTGTTAGGCTCTTTTAGGCTCTGTTTGGCTCTGTCTGGCTCTGTTTCCCTCTGTTTCTACTCTGTTTGGCTCTGTTTTGATCTGTTTGACTCTGTTTGGCTCTCTTTGGCTCTCTTTTGCTCTGTTTCGCTCTGTTTGGCTCTTTTTGGCTCTGTTTTGCTCTGTTTGAATCTGCTTGGCTCTGTTTGGCTCTGTTAGGCTCTTTTAGGCTCTGTTTGGCTCTGTCTGTCTCCGTTTGGCTCTGTGTTGCTCTGTTTGACTCTGTTTGGCTCAGTTTGGCTCTGTTCTGATCTGCCTGGTTCTGATTGGCTCTGTTGTGCTCTGTTTGGCTTCCTTTGTCTCAGTTTGGCTCTGTTTGCTCTGTCTGGCTCTGTTTCGCTCTGTTTCTTCTCTGTTTGGCTCTGTTTGGCTCTGTTTTGATCTGTTTGACTCTGTTTGGCTCTGTTTGGCTCTGTTTGGCTCTATTTGGCTCTGTTCAGCTCTGTTTGGCTCCGTTTTGCTCTGTTTTGCTCTGTTTGGCTCTCCTTGGCTCTGATTGGCTCTGTTTGGCTCTTGGTGCTTTGTCTGGCTCTGTTTGGCTCAGTTTTGCTCTGTTTTGCTCTGTTTGAATCAGTTTTGCTGTTATGCTCAGTTTGGCTCTGTTGTGGTCTGTTTGGCTCTGTTTGGTTCTGACTTTCTCTGTTTGATTCTTTTTTGCTCTGTTTCGCTCTGTTTTGCTCTGTTTGCTCTGTTTTGCTCTGTTTGACTCTGATTGGTTCTGTTTTGCACTATTTCGCTCTCTTTTGCTCTGTTTGGCTCTGTTTTGCTCTGTTTCACTCTGTTTGATTCTGTATGGCTCTGTCTGTCTCTGTTTGGCTCTCTTTGGCTCTGTTTTGCTCTGTTTGGCTCTGTTTGACTCTGTTTTGCTCAGTTTGGCTCTATTGTGGTCTGTTTGCCTCTGCTTGGTTCTGACTGGCTCTGTTTGGTTCTTTTTTACTCTGTTTCGCTCTGTTTTGCTCTGTTTGCTCAGTTTTGCTCTGTTTGCTCTGCTTTGCCTTGTTTGACTCTGTTTGGTTCTGTTTTGCTCTGTTCCGCTCTGTTTTGCTCTGTATGGCTCTGTTTTGCTCTGATTCACTCTGTTTGACTCTGTTTGGCTCTGTCTGGCTATCTTTGGCTCTGTTTGCTTCTGTTTGGCTCTCTTTGGCACTGTTTTGCTCTGTCTGTCTCTGTTTGTCCCTGATTGGCTCTGTTTTGCTCTGTTTGACTCTGCCTGGCTCTGTTTGGCTCTGGTTGGCTCTGTTGGGCTCTGTATGGCTCTGTTTGGCTCTTTTTGGCTCTGCCTGGCTCTGTTGCGCTCTGTTTGGCTCTGTTTTGCTCTGTTTCACTCTGTTTGACTCTGTATGGCTCTGTTGCGCTCTGTTTGGCTCTGATTGGCTGTGTTTGGCTCTCTTTGGTTCTGTCTCGCTCTGTTTGGCTGTGTTTTGCTCTATTTGGCTCTACTTGGCTATGTTTTGATCTGTTTGTCTCTGTTTGGCTCTTATTGGCTTTGTTTGGCTCTGTTTGGCTCTGTTTGACTCTGCCTGGCTCTGTTTGGCTCTGTTTGGCTCTGTTGGTATCTGTATGGCTCTGTTTGGCTCTTTTTGGCTCTGTTTTGCTCTGTTTGACCCTGTTTGGCTCTGTTTGCATCTGATGGGCTCTGTTTGTCTCTGTCTGGCTCTGTTTGGCTCTGGTTGGCTCTGTTTTGCTCTCTTTGGCTCTGTTTGGCTCTGTTTGGCTCTGTCTCGCTCTGTTTTGCTCTGTTTGGCTCTGATTTGCTCTGTTTCACTCTGTTTTGACTCTGTATGGCTCTGTTTGGCTCTGTTTGGATCTGATTGCTGTGTTTGGCTCTCTTTGGTTCTGTCTCGCTCTGTTTGGCTGTGTATTGCTCTGTTTGGCTCTACTTGGCTATGTTTTGATCTGTTTGTCTCTGTTTGGCTCTTATTGGCTTTGTTTGGCTCTGTTTGGCTCTGTTGAGCTCTGTTTGCCTCTGTTTGGCTCTGTTTGGCTCAGTTTTGCTCTGTTTGGCTCTGTTCAGCTCTGTTTGTCTCTGTGTGGCTCTGTGGTGCTTTGTTTGCCTCCTTTTGGCTCTGATGGCTCTGTTTAGCTCTTTTTAGCTCTGTTTGGATCTGTTTGGCTCTGTTTGGCTCTGTGTGGGTCTGTTTGGCTCTGTTTGGCTCTGCTTGGCTCTATTTTGATCTGCCTCGTTCTGTTTGGTTCTGCTATGCTCTGTCTGGCTCTGTATGGCTCAGTTTGGCTCTGATTGGCTCTGTCTGGCTCTGTTTCGCTATGTCTCTTCTCTGTTTGTCTCTGTTTTGATCTGTTTGACTCTGTTTGGCTTTGTTTGGCTCTGTCTTGCTCTGTTAGGCTCTGTTCGGCTCTGTTCGGCTCTGTTTTGCTCTGTTTGGTTCTGTTCGTCTCTGTTTGGCTATGTTTGGCTCTGTGGTGCTTTTTTTGCCTCTGTATGGCTCTGCTTGGCTATGTTTGGCTCTGTTTGGCTCTGTCTGGCTCTGTTTTGCTCTGTTTGGCTCTGTTTTGATCTGTCTGGATCTGTTTGGCTCTGTTGTGCTCTGTTTGGCTCTTTTTGGCTCAGTTTGGCTCTGTTTGGCTCTGTCTGGCTCTGTTTGGCTCTGTTTCTTCTCTGTTTGGCTCTGTTTGGCTCTGTTTTGATCTGTTTGACTCTGTTTGGCTCTGTATGGCTCTATTTGGCTACGTTCAGCTCTGGTTGGCTCCGTTTGGCTCTGATTGGTTCTGCTTTGCTCTGTTTGGCTATGTTTAGCTCTGTTTGGCTCTGTGGTGCTTTGTTTGGCTCTGTTTGGCTCTGTTTAACTCTGTTTTGCTCAGTTTGGATCTGTTGTGGTCTGTTTGGCTCTGTTTGGGTTCTGACTGGCTCTGTTTGGTTCTTTTTTGCTCTGTTTCGCTCTGTTTTGCTCTGTTTGCTCTGTTTTGGTCTGTTTGACTCTGTTTGGTTCTGTTTTGCTCTGTTTCGCTCTGTTTTGCTCCGCTTGGCTCTGTTTTGCTCTTTTTCACTCTGTTTGACTCTGTTTCGCTCTGTCTGGCTCTGTTTGGCTCTGTTTGGCTCAGTTTGGCTCTCTTTGGCTCTGTTTCGCTCTGTTTGACTTTGCTTGGCTCTGCTTGGCTCTTATGGCTCTGTTTGGCTCTGTTTAGCTCTGTTTGGCTCAGTCTGGCTCTGTTTGGCTCTGGTTTGCTCCGTTTTGCTCTGTTTGGCTCTGTTTGGCTGTGTTTGGCTCTGTTTTGATCTGCCTGGTTCTGTTTGGCTCTGTTGTTCTCTGTTTGGCTCGGTTTGGCTCTGTTTGGCTCTGTTTGGTTCTGTCTGGCTCTGTTTCGCTCTGATTCATCTCTGTTTGGTTCTGTTTTGATCAGTTTGACTCTGTTTGCCTCTGTTTGGATCTGTTCGTCTCTGTTTTGCTCTGTTTGCTCTGTTTTGCTCTGTTTGACTCTGTTTGGTTCTGTTTTGCTCTGTTTCGCCCTATTTTGCTCTGTTTGGATCTGTTTTGCTCTGTTTCACTCTGTTTGACTCTGTATGGCTCTGTCTGGCTCTGTTTGGCTCTGTTTGGCTCTCTTTGCCTCTGTTTGCTCTGTTTGGCTCTGTTGTGCTCTGTTTGGCTGTACTGGATCTGTTTGGCTCTGTTTGGCTCTGTCTGGCTCTGTTTGGCTCTGTTTGGCTCTGCTTTGATCTGTCTGGTTCTGTTTGTCTCTGTGGTGCTCTGTTTGGCTCTGTTTGGCTCTGTTTGGATCTGTTTGGCTCTGTCTGGCGCTGTTCCGCTCTGTTTCTTCTCTGTTTGTCTCTGCTTGGCTCTGTTTTGATCAGATTGACTCTGTTTGGCTCTGTTTGGCTCTATTTGGCTCTGTTCAGTTCTGATTGGCTCCGTTTGGGTCTGTTTGGCTCTGTCTGGCTCTGTTTAGCTCAGTCTGGCTCTGTTGTGGTCTGTTTAGCTCTGTTTGGTTCTGACTGGCTCTGTTTGGTTCTTTTTGCTCTGTTTCGATCTGTTTTGCTCTGTTTGCTCTGCTTTGCTGCGTTTGCTCTGTTTTGCCTTGTTTGACTCTGGTTCTGTTTTGCTCTGTTTCGCTTTGTTTTCCTCTGTTTGGCTCCGTTTGGCTCTGTTTGGCTCTGTTTGACTCTGTTTGGCTCTGTCTGGCTCTGTTTGGCTCTGTTTTGTTCTCTTTGGCTCTCTTTGGCTCTGTTTTGCTCTGTCTGTCTCTGTTTGTCCCTGTTTGGCTCTCTTTTGCTCTGTTTGTCTCTGCTTGGCTCTGCTTGGCTCTGTTTGGCTCTGTTTTGCTCTGTTTGTCTCTGCTTGGCTCTGCTTGGCTCTGTTTGGCTCTGTTTGGCTCTTTTGGGCTCTGTTGTGGTCTGTTTGGCTCTGTTTGGCTCTGTTTGTTCCTGTTTGGCTCTGTTTAGCTTTGTTTGGCTCAGATTGGCTCTGTTTTGCTCTGTCTGTATCTGCTTGGCTCTGTTTGGCTCTGAAGGGCTCTGTTTGGCTCTGTTTGGCTCTGTCTGGTTCTGATTGGCTCAATTTGGCTCTGTTTGGCTCTGTCTGGCTCTGTTTCCCTCTGTTTCTACTCTGTTTGGCTCTGTTTTGATCTGTTTGACTCTGTTTGGCTCTCTTTGGCTCTCTTTTGCTCTGTTTCGCTCTGTTTGGCTCTTTTTGGCTCTGTTTTGCTCTGTTTGAATCTGCTTGGCTCTGTTTGGCTCTGTTAGGCTCTTTTAGGCTCTGTTTGGCTCTGTCTGTCTCCGTTTGGCTCTGTGTTGCTCTGTTTGACTCTGTTTGGCTCAGTTTGGCTCTGTTCTGATCTGCCTGGTTCTGATTGGCTCTGTTGTGCTCTGTTTGGCTTCCTTTGTCTCAGTTTGGCTCTGTTTGCTCTGTCTGGCTCTGTTTCGCTCTGTTTCTTCTCTGTTTGGCTCTGTTTGGCTCTGTTTTGATCTGTTTGACTCTGTTTGGCTCTGTTTGGCTCTGTTTGGCTCTATTTGGCTCTGTTCAGCTCTGTTTGGCTCCGTTTTGCTCTGTTTTGCTCTGTTTGGCTCTCCTTGGCTCTGATTGGCTCTGTTTGGCTCTTGGTGCTTTGTCTGGCTCTGTTTGGCTCAGTTTTGCTCTGTTTTGCTCTGTTTGAATCAGTTTTGCTGTTATGCTCAGTTTGGCTCTGTTGTGGTCTGTTTGGCTCTGTTTGGTTCTGACTTTCTCTGTTTGATTCTTTTTTGCTCTGTTTCGCTCTGTTTTGCTCTGTTTGCTCTGTTTTGCTCTGTTTGACTCTGATTGGTTCTGTTTTGCACTATTTCGCTCTCTTTTGCTCTGTTTGGCTCTGTTTTGCTCTGTTTCACTCTGTTTGATTCTGTATGGCTCTGTCTGTCTCTGTTTGGCTCTCTTTGGCTCTGTTTTGCTCTGTTTGGCTCTGTTTGACTCTGTTTTGCTCAGTTTGGCTCTATTGTGGTCTGTTTGCCTCTGCTTGGTTCTGACTGGCTCTGTTTGGTTCTTTTTTACTCTGTTTCGCTCTGTTTTGCTCTGTTTGCTCAGTTTTGCTCTGTTTGCTCTGCTTTGCCTTGTTTGACTCTGTTTGGTTCTGTTTTGCTCTGTTCCGCTCTGTTTTGCTCTGTATGGCTCTGTTTTGCTCTGATTCACTCTGTTTGACTCTGTTTGGCTCTGTCTGGCTATCTTTGGCTCTGTTTGCTTCTGTTTGGCTCTCTTTGGCACTGTTTTGCTCTGTCTGTCTCTGTTTGTCCCTGATTGGCTCTGTTTTGCTCTGTTTGACTCTGCCTGGCTCTGTTTGGCTCTGGTTGGCTCTGTTGGGCTCTGTATGGCTCTGTTTGGCTCTTTTTGGCTCTGCCTGGCTCTGTTGCGCTCTGTTTGGCTCTGTTTTGCTCTGTTTCACTCTGTTTGACTCTGTATGGCTCTGTTGCGCTCTGTTTGGCTCTGATTGGCTGTGTTTGGCTCTCTTTGGTTCTGTCTCGCTCTGTTTGGCTGTGTTTTGCTCTGTTTGGCTCTACTTGGCTATGTTTTGATCTGTTTGTCTCTGTTTGGCTCTTATTGGCTTTGTTTGGCTCTGTTTGGCTCTGTTTGACTCTGCCTGGCTCTGTTTGGCTCTGTTTGGCTCTGTTGGTATCTGTATGGCTCTGTTTGTCTCTGTTTGGCCCTGTTTGGCTCTGTCTGGCTCTGTTTGGCTCTTTTTGGCTCTGTTTTGCTCTGTTTGACCCTGTTTGGCTCTGTTTGCATCTGATGGGCTCTGTTTGTCTCTGTCTGGCTCTGTTTGGCTCTGGTTGGCTCTGTTTTGCTCTCTTTGGCTCTGTTTGGCTCTGTTTGGCTCTGTTTGGCTCTGTCTCGCTCTGTTTTGCTCTGTTTGGCTCTGATTTGCTCTGTTTCACTCTGTTTGACTCTGTATGGCTCTGTTTGGCTCTGTTTGGATCTGATTGGCTGTGTTTGGCTCTCTTTGGTTCTGTCTCGCTCTGTTTGGCTGTGTATTGCTCTGTTTGGCTCTACTTGGCTATGTTTTGATCTGTTTGTCTCTGTTTGGCTCTTATTGGCTTTGTTTGGCTCTGTTTGGCTCTGTTGAGCTCTGTTTGCCTCTGTTTGGCTCTGTTTGGCTCAGTTTTGCTCTGTTTGGCTCTGTTCGGCTCTGTTTGTCTCTGTGTGGCTCTGTGGTGCTTTGTTTGCCTCCTTTTGGCTCTGATGGGCTCTGTTTAGCTCTTTTTAGCTCTGTTTGGATCTGTTTGGCTCTGTTTGGCTCTGTGTGGGTCTGTTTGGCTCTGTTTTGCTCTGTTTAGCTCTGGTTTGATCTGTTTGGCTCTGTTCAGCTCTCTTTTGGCTCCGTTTGGCTCTGTGTGGCTCTGCTTTGCTCTGTGTGGGTCTGTTTGGCTCTGTTTTGCTCTGTTTAGTTCTGGTTTGATCTGTTTGGCTCTGTTCAGCTCTCTTTTGGCTCCGTTTGGCTCTGTGTGGCTCTGCTTTGCTCTGTTTCGCTCTGTTTGGCTCGGTATTGGCTCTGTGGTGCTTTGTTTGGCTCTGTATTGCTCAGTTTTGCTCTGTTTCAATCTGGGTAACTCTGTTACGCTCTGTTTGACTCTGCCTGGCTCTGCTTGGCTCCGTTTGGCTCTGTTTGGCTCTGTCTGGCTCTATTTGGCTCTGTTTTGCTCTGTATGGCTCTGTCTGGCTCTGTTTCGCTATGTCTCTTCTCTGTTTGTCTCTGTTTTGATCTGTTTGACTCTGTTTGGCTTTGTTTGGCTCTGTCTTGCTCTGTTAGGCTCTGTTCGGCTCTGTTTTGCTCTGTTTGGTTCTGTTCGTCTCTGTTTGGCTATGTTTGGCTCTGTGGTGCTTTTTTTGCCTCTGTATGGCTCTGTTTGGCTATGTTTGGCTCTGTTTGGCTCTGCTTGGCTCTATTTTGATCTGCCTCGTTCTGTTTGGTTCTGCTATGCTCTGTCTGGCTCTGTATGGCTCAGTTTGGCTCTGATTGGCTCTGTCTGGCTCTGTTTCGCTATGTCTCTTCTCTGTTTGTCTCTGTTTTGATCTGTTTGACTCTGTTTGGCTTTGTTTGGCTCTGTCTTGCTCTGTTAGGCTCTGTTCGGCTCTGTTCGGCTCTGTTTTGCTCTGTTTGGTTCTGTTCGTCTCTGTTTGGCTATGTTTGGCTCTGTGGTGCTTTTTTTGCCTCTGTATGGCTCTGCTTGGCTATGTTTGGCTCTGTTTGGCTCTGTCTGGCTCTGTTTTGCTCTGTTTGGCTCTGTTTTGATCTGTCTGGATCTGTTTGGCTCTGTTGTGCTCTGTTTGGCTCTTTTTGGCTCAGTTTGGCTCTGTTTGGCTCTGTCTGGCTCTGTTTGGCTCTGTTTCTTCTCTGTTTGGCTCTGTTTGGCTCTGTTTTGATCTGTTTGACTCTGTTTGGCTCTGTATGGCTCTATTTGGCTACGTTCAGCTCTGGTTGGCTCCGTTTGGCTCTGATTGGTTCTGCTTTGCTCTGTTTGGCTATGTTTAGCTCTGTTTGGCTCTGTGGTGCTTTGTTTGGCTCTGTTTGGCTCTGTTTAACTCTGTTTTGCTCAGTTTGGATCTGTTGTGGTCTGTTTGGCTCTGTTTGGTTCTGACTGGCTCTGTTTGGTTCTTTTTTGCTCTGTTTCGCTCTGTTTTGCTCTGTTTGCTCTGTTTTGGTCTGTTTGACTCTGTTTGGTTCTGTTTTGCTCTGTTTCGCTCTGTTTTGCTCCGCTTGGCTCTGTTTTGCTCTTTTTCACTCTGTTTGACTCTGTTTCGCTCTGTCTGGCTCTGTTTGGCTCTGTTTGGCTCAGTTTGGCTCTCTTTGGCTCTGTTTCGCTCTGTTTGACTTTGCTTGGCTCTGCTTGGCTCTTATGGCTCTGTTTGGCTCTGTTTAGCTCTGTTTGGCTCAGTCTGGCTCTGTTTGGCTCTGGTTTGCTCCGTTTTGCTCTGTTTGGCTCTGTTTGGCTGTGTTTGGCTCTGTTTTGATCTGCCTGGTTCTGTTTGGCTCTGTTGTTCTCTGTTTGGCTCGGTTTGGCTCTGTTTGGCTCTGTTTGGTTCTGTCTGGCTCTGTTTCGCTCTGATTCATCTCTGTTTGGTTCTGTTTTGATCAGTTTGACTCTGTTTGCCTCTGTTTGGATCTGTTCGTCTCTGTTTGGCTCTGTTCGGCTCTGTTTGGCTCTGTTTGTCTCTGTGGTGCTTTGTTTGCCTCGGTTTGGCTCTGTCCGGCTCTGTTTGGCTCTGTTAGGCTCTGTTTGGCTTTCTTTGGCTCTGTTTTGCTCTGTTTGGCTCTGTTTTGATCTGTTTGACTCTGTTGGCTCTGTTTGGCTCTGTTTGGCTCTGTTTCTTCTCTGTTTGGCTCTGTTTGGCTCTGTTTTGATCTGTTTGACTCTGTTTGGCTCTGTATGGCTCTATTTGGCTACGTTCAGCTCTGGTTGGCTCCGTTTGGCTCTGATTGGTTCTGCTTTGCTCTGTTTGGCTATGTTTAGCTCTGTTTGGCTCTGTGGTGCTTTGTTTGGCTCTGTTTGGCTCTGTTTAACTCTGTTTTGCTCAGTTTGGATCTGTTGTGGTCTGTTTGGCTCTGTTTGGTTCTGACTGGCTCTGTTTGGTTCTTTTTTGCTCTGTTTCGCTCTGTTTTGCTCTGTTTGCTCTGTTTTGGTCTGTTTGACTCTGTTTGGTTCTGTTTTGCTCTGTTTCGCTCTGTTTTGCTCCGCTTGGCTCTGTTTTGCTCTGTTTTGCTCTCTTTGCCTCTGTTCGGATAAGGTTTGGTCTATTTGGCTCTGTTTGGTCTGTCTGGTTCTGTTCTGCTCTGTTTGGTGCTGTTTCCCTCTGTTATGCTCTGTTGCGCTCTGCCTGACACTGTTTGGTTCTGTTTGGCTTTGTTTGACTCTGTTTGGCTCCGTTTCGCTCTGCTTGATGCTGTTTGGCTCTGTTAGGCTGGGATTTGCTCTCTTGGGCTGTGTTTGACTATGTTTTGCTTTGTTATGCTCTGTTGCGCTCTGTTTGCCTCTGTTTTGCTCTGTGTGGCTCTGTTTGGCTCTGTTAGGCTAAGTTCTTGTCTGTTTTGCTCTGTTATGCATGTTGTGCCCTGTTTGCCTCCGTTTTACACTGTTTGGCTCTGTCTGGTTCTGTTTGGCTCTAATTTGCTCTGTTTGGCTCTGTTTGGCTCTGTTTGACTCTGTTTGGCTCTGGTTTGATCTGTCTGGTTATGTTTGGATGTGTTGTGCTCTATTCGGCTCAGTTTGGCTCTGTTTGGCTCTGTTTCTTCTCTGTTTGGCTCTGTTTCTTCTCTGTTTGGCTCTGTTTTGATCTATTTGACTCTCTTTGGCTCAGTTCGTCTGTGTTTGTCTCTATTTGGCTCTGTTTGGCTCCGTTTGGCTCTGTTTGGCTCTGCTGTGCTCCGTTTGGCTCTGTTTGGCTCTGTTTGGCTCTGTGGTGCTTTGTTTGGCTCTGTTTGGCTCTGTTTGGCTCTGTTTTGCTCTGTTGTGCTCTGTTTGGCTCTGTTTAGCTCTGTTTTGCTCGGTTTGGCTCTGTTGTGGTCTGTTTGACTCTGTTTGGTTCTGACAGGCTCTGTTTGGTTCTTTTTTGCTCTGTTTCGTTCTGTTTTGCTCTGTTTGCTCTGTTTTGCTCTGTTTGACGCTGTTTGGTTCTCATTTGCTCTGTTTCGCTCTGTTTTGCTCTGTTTGGCTCTGTTTTGCTCTTTTTCACTCTGTTTGACTCTGTTTGGCTCTGTCCGGCTCTGTTTGGCTCTTTTTTCTCTGTTTGGCTCTCTTTGGCTCTGTTTTGCTCTGTTTGGCTCTTTTTGTCTATGTTTGGCTCTGTTTTGCTCTGTTTGTCTCTGCCTGGCTCTGATTGGCTCTGTTTGGCTCTGTTTGGCTCTGTCTGGCTCTGTTTGGCTCTGTATTGCTCTGTCTGACTCTGTTTGGCTCTGTTTGGATCTGATGGGCTCTGTTTGGCTCCGCTTTGCTCTGTTTGGCTCTGATCTGCTCTGTTTGGCTCTGGTTGGCTCTGTTGTGCTCTGTTTGGCTCTGTTTGGCTCTGTTTGGCTCGGTCTAGCTCTGTTTTGCTCTGTTTGGCTCTGTTTTGCTCTGTTTCACTCTGTTTGGCTCTGTGTGGCTTTGTTTGGCTCCGTTTTGCTCTGTTTGGCTCTGTTTGGGTCTGTATGGCTCTGGTTGGCTCTGTTGTGCTCTTTTTGTCTCTGTTTGGCTCTGTTTGGCTCTGTTTCGCTCTGTCTGGCTCTGTTTGGCTCTGTTTTGCTCTGTTTCGCTCTGTTTGGCTCTCTTTTGAACTCTTGGTTCACATCAGCTATGTTTCGCTCTGTTTTGCTCTGTTTGGTTTTGTATTGCTATGTTTGGCTCTGTTTAGCTCTGCTTGGCTCTGCAATGCTCTGTTTGGATCTTTTTGGCTCTGTTTGGCTCTGTTTGGCTCTCTTTGGATCTGTTTGGCTCTGTTTTGTTCTGTTGTACCCTGTTTGGCTCTGTCTGGCTCTGTTTGACTCTGTTTGGCTCTGTTTCACTCTCTTATGCTCTGCTTGGCTCTGTTTGGCTCTGTTTTGCTCTGTTTGGCTATGTTTTGCTCTGTTTGGCTCTTTTTTGCACTGTTTGGCTCTGTTTTGCTCTGTTTGGCTCTGTTTTGCTCTGTTTGGCTCTGACTGGCTCTGTTTGGATCTGTTTGGTTCTGTTTTGTTCTGTTGCGCACTGTTTTGCTCTGTTTGGCTCTGTTTGACTCTGGTTGGCTCTGTCTTTCTCTGGCTGGCTCTGTTGTGCTCAGTTTTGCTCTGTTTTGCTCTGTTTGGCTCTGTTTGTCTCTGTCTGGCTCTGTTTGTCTCTGTTTGGTTCTGTTTGGCTATGCTTTTCTCTGTTTTGCTCTGTGACACTCTGTATGGCTCTGTTCGCCCCTGTTTGGCTCTGTTCTGCTCTGTTTCGCTCTGTCTTGCTCTGTTTTGCTCTCTTTGCCTCTGTTCGGATAAGGTTTGGTCTATTTGGCTCTGTTTGGCTCTGTCTGGTTCTGTTCTGCTCTGTTTGGTGCTGTTTCCCTCTGTTATGCTCTGTTGCGCTCTGTCTGACACTGTTTGGTTCTGTTTAGCCTTGTTTGACTCTGTCTGGCTCCGTTTCGCTCTGCTTGATGCTGTTTGGCTCTGTTAGGCTGGGATTTGGTCTCTTGGGCTGTGTTTGACTATGTTGTGCTTTGTTATGCTCTGTTGCGCTCTGTTTGCCTCTGTTTTGCTCTGTGTGGCTCTGTTTGGCTCTGTTAGGCTACGTTCTTGTCTGTTTTGCTCTGTTATGCATGTTGTGCTCTGTTTGCCTCAGTTTTACACTGTTTGGCTCTGTCTGGTTCTGTTTGGCTCTAATTTGCTCTGTTTGGCTCTGTTTGCCTCTGTTTAACTCTGTTTGGCTCTGGTTTGATCTGTCTGGCTATGTTTGGATGTGTTGTGCTCTGTTCGGCTCAGTTTGGCTCTGTTTGGCTCTGTCTGGCTCAGTTTGGCTCTGTTTCTTCTCTGTTTGGCTCTGTTTTGATCTATTTGACTCTCTTTGGCTCAGTTGGGCTCTGTCTGGCTCTATTTGGCTCTGTTTGGCTCCGTTTGGCTCTGTTTGGATCTGCTGTGCTCCGTTTGGCTCTGTGGTGCTCTGTTTGGCTATGTTTTGATCTGTTTGTCTCTGTTTGGCTCTTTTTGGCTCTGTTTGGCTATGTTGAGCTCTGTTTGACTCTTTTTGGCTCTGTTTGGCTCTGGTTTGCTCTGTTTGGCTCTGCTTTGCTCTACTTGGCTCTTTTTGGCTCTGTTTGGCTCTGTTTGGCTCTCTTTTGCTCTGTTTCACTCTGTTTGGCTCTGTTTGGCTTCGTTTTGCTATGTTTGGATCTGTTTGGCTCTGTTTGGCTCTGTTTGGCTCTGCTCGGCTCTGCTTGGCTCTGCTTTGCTCTGTTTGACTCTGTTTGGCTCTGTGGTGCTTTGTTTCGCTCTGTTTTGGTCTGTTTGGCTCTGTGTGGGTCTGCTTTGCTCTCTTTGCCTCTGTTTGGCTCTGCTTTGCTCTGTTTGGCTCTGTTTGGCTCTGTGGTGCTTTGTTTGGCTCTGGTTGGCTCTGTTTGGCTCTGTCTGGCTCTGTATCACTCTGCTTTGCTCTGTTTGCCTCTGTTTAGCTCAGTTTTGCTCAGTATGGCTCTGTTGTGGTCTGTTTGACTCTGTTTGGTTCTGAGAGGCTCTGTTTGGTTCTTTTTTGCTCTGTTTCGCTGTGTTTTGCTCTGTTTGCTCTGTTTTGCTCTGTTTGACTCTGTTTGGTTCTGTTTTACTCTGTTTCGTTCTGTTCTGCTCTGTTTGGCTCTGTTTTGCTCTGTTTTGCTCTCTTTGCCTCTGTTCAGATAAGGTTTGGTCTGTTTGGCTCTGTTTGGCTCTGTCTGGTTCTGTTCTGCTCTGTATGGTTCTGTTTTCTTCTGTTATGCTCTGTTGCGCTCTGTCTGACACTGTTTGGTTCTGTTTGGCTTTGTTTGACTCTGTCTGGCTGTGTTTCGCTCTGCTTGATTCTGTTTGGCTCTGTTAGGCTTGGATTTGGTCTCTTGGGCTGTGTCTGAATATGTTTTCCTTTGTTATGCTCTGTTGCGCTCTGTTTGCCAATGTTTTACTCTGTGTGGCTCTGTTTGGCCCTGTTAGGCTAAGTTCTTGTCTGTTTTGCTCTGTTATGCATGTTGTGCTCTGTTTGCCTCCGTTTTACACTGTTTGGCTCTGTTTGGCTCTGTCTGGCTCTGTTTGGCTCTATTTTGCTCTGTTTGGTTCTGTTTTCCTCTGTTATGCTCTGTTGCGCTCTGTCTGACACTGTTTGGTTCTGTTTGGCTTTGTGTGACTCTGTCTGGCTCCGTTTCGCTCTGCTTGATGCTGTTTGGCTCTGTTAGGCTGGGATTTGGTTTCTTGGGCTGTGTTTGACTATGTTTTGCTTTGTTATCCTCTGTTGCGCTCTGTTTGCCTCTGTTTTGCTCTGTGTGGCGCTGTTTGGCTCTGTTAGGCTAAGTTCTTGTCTGTTTTGCTCTGTTATGCATGTTGTGCTCTTTTTGCCTCAGTTTTACACTGTTTGGCTCTGTCTGGTTCTGTTTGGCACTAATTTGCTCTGTTTGGCTCTGTTTGCCTCTGTTTAACTCTGTTTGGCTCTGGTTTGATCTGTCTGGTTATGTTTGGATGTGTTGTGCTCTGTTCGGCTCAGTTTGGCTCTGTTTGGCTCTGTCTGGCTCTGTTTGGCTCTGTTTCTTCTCTGTTTGGCTCTGTTTTGATCTATTTGACTCTCTTTGGCTCAGTTGGGCTCTGTTTGTCTCTATTTGGCTCTGTTTGGCTCCGTTTGGCTCTGTTTGGATCTGCTGTGCTCCATTTGGCTCTGTTTGGCTCTGTGGTGCTTTGTTTGGCTCTGTTTGGCTCTGTTTGGCTCTGTTTTGCTTTGTTGTGCTCTGTTTGGCTCTGTTTAGCTCTGTTTTGCTCAGTTTGGCTCTGTTGTGGTCTGTTTGACTCTGTTTGGTTCTGACAGGCTCTGTTTGGTTCTTTTTTGCTCTGTTTCGCTCTGTTTTGCTGTGTTTGCTCTGTTTTGCTCTGTTTGACTCTGTTTGGTTCTCATTTGCTCTGTTTCACTCTGTTTTGCTCTGTTTGGCTCTGTTTTGCTCTGTTTCACTCTGTTTGACTCTGTTTGGCTCTGTCTGGCTCTGTTTGGCTCTTTTTTCTCTGTTTGGCTCTCTTTGGCTCTGTTTTGCTCTGTTTGGCTCTTTTTGTCTATGTTTGGCTCTGTTTTGCTCTGTCTGACTCTGCCTTGCTCTCCTTGGCTCATTTTGGCTCTGTCTGGCTCTGTTTGGCTCTGTTTTGCTCTGTTTGACTCTGTTTGGCTCTGTTCGGATCTGATGGGCTCTGTTTGGCTCCGCTTTGCTCTGTTTGGCTCTGTTTGGCTCTGGTTGGCTCTGTTTGGCTCTGTCTGGCTCTGTTTTGCTCTGTTTGGCTCTGTTTTGCTCTGTTTCACTCTGTTTGGCTCTGTGTGGCTCTGTTTGGCTCCGTTTTGCTCTGTTTGGCTCTGTTTGGCTCTGTATGGCTCTGTTTGGCTCTGTTTGGCTCTGTTTGGCTCTGTTTTGCTCTGTTTCGCTCTGTTTGGCTCTCTTTTGAACTGTTGGTTCACATCAGCTATGTTTTGCTCTCTTTTGCTCCGTTTGGTTCTGTTTTGCTATGATTGGCTCTGTTTGGCTCTGTTTGGCTCTGCAGTGCTCTGTTTGGATCTGTTTCGCTCTGTTTGGCTCTGTTTGGCTCTCTTTGGATCTGTTTGGCTCTGTTTGGTTCTGTTGTGCCCTGTTTGGCTCTGTTTGGCTCTGATTGGCTCTGTCTGGCTCTGTGTGGCGATGTTTGGCTCTGTTTGGCTCTGTATTGATCTGTCTGGTTCTGTTTGGCTCTGTTGTGCTATGTATCGCTCTGTTTCTTCTCTGTTTGGCTCTGTTGTGCTATGTATCGCTCTGTTTCTTCTCTGTTTGGCTCTGTTTGGCTCTGTATTGATCTGTTTGACTCTGTTTGGCTCTGTTTGGCTCTGTTTGTCTCTGTTTGGCTCTATTTGGCTCTGTACAGTTCTGACTGGCTCCGTTTGGGTCTGTTTGGCTCTGTCTGGCTCTGATGTGCTCTTTTTGGCTCTGTCTGGCTCTGTTTCACTCTGTTTGGCACTGTTTGGCTCTGTTTGGCTCCATTCTGCTCTGTTTGGCTCTGTGTGGCTCTTTTTGGCTCTGCAGTGCTCTGTTTTGCTCTGTTTGGCTCTTTTTGGCTCTGTTTGGATCTGTCTGTTTCTGTTTTGCCTTGCTTGGCTCTGTTTGGCTCTGTTTGGCTCTCTTTCGCTCTGTTTGGATCTGTTTGGCTCTGTTGTGCTCTGTTTGGCTCTGTTTGGCTCTGTTAGGCTCTGTTTGGCTCTGTTTTGATCTGTTTGGTTCTGTTTGGCTCTGTCTGGCACTGTTTCACTCTGTTTTGCTCTGTTTGACTCTGCTTGGCTCTGCTTGGCTCTGTTTGGCTCTGTTTGGCTCTGTTGGGCTCTGTTGTGATCTGCTTGGCTCTTTTTGGCTCTGCTGGCTCTGATTGGCTCTGTTTGGCTCTGTCTGGCTCTGTTTCACTCTGTTTGGCACTGTTTGGTTCTGTTTGGCTCCGTTCTGCTCTGTTTGGCTCTGCGTGGCTCTGTTTGGCTCTGTTTGGCTCTTTTTGGCTCAGTTTGGCTCTGTCTGTTTCTGTTTGGCCTTGATTGGCTCTGTTTGGCTCTGTTTGGCTCTCTTTGGCTCTGTTTGGATCTGTTTGGCTCTGTTGTGCTCTGTTTGGCTCTGTTTGGCTCTGTTAGGCTCTGTTTGGCTCTGTTTTGATCTGTTTGGTTCTGTTGGCTCTGCGGTGCTCTGCTTGGCTCTGTTGGGCTCTGTTTGGCTCTGCCTGGCTCTGTTTGGCTCTCTTTGGCTCTGTTTGGATCTGTTTGGCTCTGTTGTGCTCTGTTTGGCTCTGTTTGGCTCTGTTTGTCTCTGTTTTGATCTGTTTGGTTCTGTTTGGCTCTGTTGTGCTCTGTTTGGCTCTGGTTGGCTCTGTTTGTCTCTGTCTGGCTCTGTTTGGCTGTGTTTTGCTCTGTTTGCCTCTATTTGGCTATGTTCTGATCTGTTTGTCTCTGTTTGGCTGTTTTTGGCTCTATTTGCTCTGTTTGGCTCTATTGAGCTCTGTTTGGCTCATTTTGGCTATGTTTGGCTCTGTTTTGCTCTGTTTGTCTCTGCTTTGCTCTACTTGGCTTTTTTTTGGCTCTGTTTGGCTCTGTTTTGCTCTGTTTCACTCTGTTTGGCTCTGTTTGGATCCGTTTTGCTATGTTTGGCTCTGTTTGGCGCTGTTTGGCTCTGTTTGGCTCTGCTCGGCTCTGCTTGGATCTGCTTTGCTCTGCTTGGCTCTGTTCCGTTCTGTTTGACTCTGTTTGGCTCTGTGGTGCTTTGTCTCGCTCTGTTTTGGTCTGTTTGGCTCTGTGTGGGTCTGCTTTGCTCTCTTTGGCTCTGTTTGGCTCTGCTTTGCTCTGTTTGGCTCTGTTTGGCTCTGTGGTGCTTTGTTTGGCTCTGGTTTGCTCTGTTTGGCTCTGCTTGGCTCTGTTTTGCTCTGCTTTGCTCTGTTTGGCTCTGTTTAGCTCTGTTTTGCTCAGTATGGCTCTGTTGTGGTCTGTTTGACTCTGTTTGGTTCTGAGAGGCTCTGTTTGGTTCTTTTTTGCTCTGTTACGCTCTGTTTTGCTCTGTTTTGCTCTGTTTGACTCTGTTTGGTTCTGTTTTGCTCTGTTTCGCTCTGTTCTACTCTGTTTGTCTCTGTTTTGCTCTGTTTTGCTCTCTTTGCCTCTGTTCGGATAAGGTTTGATCTGTTTGGCTCTGTTTGGCTCTGTCTGGTTCTGTTCTGCTCTGTATGGTTCTGTTTTCTTCTGTTATGCTCTGTTGCGCTCTGTTTGACACTGTTTGGTTCTGTTTGGCTTTGTTTGACTCTGTCTGGCTGTGTTTCGCTCTGCTTGATTCTGTTTGGCTCTGTTAGGCTTGGATTTGGTCTCTTGGGCTGTGTTTGACTATGTTTTCCTTTGTTATGCTCTGTTGCGCTCTGTTTGCCTCTGTTTTTCTCTGTGTGGCTCTGTTAGGCTAAGTTTTGTCTGTTTTGCTATGTTATGCATGTTGTGCTCTGTTTGCCTCCGTTTTACACTGTTTGGATCTGTTTGGCTCTGTCTGGCTCTGTTTGGCTCTATTTTGCTCTGTTTGGCTCTGTTTGGCTCTGTTTGACTCTGTTTGGCTCAGTTTTGGTCTGTCTGGTTCTGTTTGGCTCTGTTGTGCTCTGTTCTGCTCAGTTTGGCTGTGTATGGCTCTGTCTGGCTCTGTTTCGCTCTGTTTCTTCTCTGTTTGGCTCTCCTTGGCTCTTTACGGCTCTGTTTGGCTCTATTTGGCTCTGTTTGGCTCCGTTTGGCTCTGTTTCGCTCTCTTTTGCTCCGTTTGGCTCTGTTTGGCTCTGCTTGGCTCTGTGGTGCTTTGTTTGGCTCTGTTTGGCTCTGTTTGGCTCTGTTTTGCTCTTTTTTGCTCAGTTTGGCTCTGTTTAGCTCTGTTTTGCTCTGTTTGGCTCTGTTGTGGTCTGTTTGACTCTGTTTGGTTCTGACAGGCTCTGTTTGGTTCTTTTCTGCTCTGTTTCGCTCTGTTTTGCTCTGTTTGCTACGTTTTGCTCTGTTTGACTCTGTTTTGTTCTGTTTTGCTCTGTTTCACTCTGATTTCCTTTGTTTGGCTCTGTTTTGCTCTGTTTCACTCTGTCTGACTCTGTTTGGCTCTGTCTGGCTCTGTTTGATCTTTTTTTCTCTGTTTGGCTCTCTTTCCCTCTGTTTTGCTCTGGTTTGGCTCTGTTTGTCTCTGTTTGGCTCTGTTTTGCTCTGTTTGACTCTGCTTGGCTCTGCTTGGCTCTGTCTGGCTCTGTCTAGCTCTGTTGGCCTCTGTTTGGCTCTGTCTGGCTCAGTTTGGCTCTGTTTGGCTCTGTCTGGCACTTTTTCGCTCTGTTTCTTCTCTGTTTGGCTCTGTTTTGATCTGTTTGACTCAGTTGTGCTCTGTTTGGCTCTGTTTGTCTCTATTTGGCTCTCTTCAGCTCTGTTTGGCTCCGTTTGGCTCTGTTTAGCTCTGTTTTGCTCTGTTTAGCTCTGTTTGGCTCTGTTCGACTCTGTGGTGCTTTATTTGGCTCTGTTTGGCTCTGTTTGGCTCTTTCTTGCTCTGTTTGGCTCTCTTTGGCTCTGTTTGGCTCTCTTCGGCTCTGTGGTGCTTTATTTGTCTCTGTTTGTCTCTGTTTGGCTCTGTTTTGCTCTGTTTTGCTCTGTTTGGCTCTGTTTAGCTCAGTTTTGCTCAGTTTGGTTCTGTTGTAGTCTGTTTGGCTCTGTTTGGTTCTGGCTGGCTCTGTTTGGTTCTTTTTTGCTCTGTTTCGCTCTGTTTTGCTATGTTTGACTCTGTTTGGTTATGCTTTGCTCTGTTTCGCTCTGTTTTGCTCTGTTTGGCTTTGTTTTGCTCTGTTTCACTCTGTTTGACTCTGTTTAGCTCTGTCTGGCTCTGTTTGGCTCTGTTTGGCTTTCTTTGGCTCTGTTTTGCTCTGTTTGGCTCAGTTTGTCTCTGTTTCGCTCTGTTTTGCTCTGTTTGACTCTGCTTGGCTCTGTTTGGCTCTGTTTGTCTCTTTGGGCTCTGTTGTGGTCTGTTCGTCTCTGTTTGGCACTGTTTGGCTCTGTTTGGCTCTGTATCACTCTCTTTGGCTCTGTTTTGCTCTGTTTGACTCTGGCTGGCTCTGGCTCTGATGGGCTCTTTTTCGCTCTGTTTGGCTCTGTTTGGCTCCGTTTGCTCTGTTTGGCTAAGTTTTGCTCTGTTTGGCTCTGTTTGGCTCTGCTCGGCTCTGCTTGGCTCTGCTTTGCTCTGTTTGGCTCTGTTCGGCTCTGTTTGACTCTGTTTGGCTCTGTGGTGCTTTGTTTCGCTCTGTTTTGGTCTGTTTGGCTCTGTGTGGTTCTGTTTTGCTCTCTTTGGCTCTGTTTGGCAATGCTTTGCTCCGTTTGGCTCTTTTTGGCTCTGTTTTGCTCTGTGGTGCTTTGTTTGGCTCTGGTTTGCTCTGATTGGCTCTGTTTGGCTCTGTTTAGCTCTGCTTTGCTCTGTTTGGCTCTGTTTAGCTCAGTTTTGCTCAGTTTGGCTCTGTTGTGGTCTGCTTGACTCTCTTTGGTTCTGACAGTCTCTATTTGGTTCTTTTTTTGCTCTGTTTCGCTCTGTTTTGCTCTGTTTGCTCTGTTTTTCTCTGTTTGGTCCTGTTTTGCTCTGTTTCGCTCTGTTTTGCTCTGTTTCACTCTGTATGACTCTGTTTGGCTCTGTCTGGCTCTGTTTGGCTGTTTTTTTCTCTGTTTGGCTCTCTTTGGCTCTGTTTTGCTCTGTTTGACTCTGCTTGGCTCCGTTTGGCTCTTTTTGGCTCATTCTGGCTCTGTTTGGCTCTGTTTTGCTCTGTTTGGCTCTGTTTGGCTCTGTATTGATCTGTCTGGTTCTGTTTGGCTCTGTTGTGCTCTGTTTGGCTCTGTTCCTTCTCTGTTTGGCTCTGTTTGGCTCTGTATTGATCTGTTTGACTCTGTTTGGCTCTGTTTGGCTCTGTTTGGATCTATTTGGCTCCGTTCAGTTCTGATTGGCTCCGTTTGGATCTGTTTGGCTCTGTCTGGCTCTGTTCCGCTCTGTTTCTTCTCTGTTTGGCTCTGTTTGGCTCTGTTTTGCTCTGTTTTGCTCAGTTCGGCTCTGTTTTAGTCTCCTTGGCTCTGTTTGGTTCTGACTGGCTCTGTTTGGTTCTTTTTTGCTCTATTTCGATCTGTTTTGCTATGTCTGCTCTGTTTTGCTCTGTTTGACTCTGATTGGTTCTGCTTTACTCTGTTTCGCTCTGTTTTGCTCTGTTTGGCTCTCTTTTGCTCTGTTTGCTATGTTTCACTCTGTTTGGATCTGTTTGGCTCCGATTGCTCTGTTTGGCTCTGTTTGGCTCTGTTTGGCTCTGCTTGGCTCTGCTTTGCTCTGTTTGGCTCTGTTCGGCTCTGTTTGACTCTGTATGGCTCTGTGGTGCTTCCTTTCGCTTTGTTTTGGAGTGTTTGGCTCTGTGTGGGACTGTTCTCCACTCTTTGGCTCTGTTTGGCTCTGCTTTGCTCCGTTTGGCTCTGTTTTGCTCTGTTTTGCTCTGTGGTGCTTTGTTTGGCTCTGTCTGGCTCTGTTTGGCACTGTTTTACTCTGCTTTGCTCTGTTTGGCTCTGTTTAGCTCTGATATGCTCAGTTTTGCTCTGTTGAGGTCTGTTTGACTCTGTTTGATTCTGATTGGCTCTGTTTGGTTCTTTTTTGCTCTGTTTCGCTCTGTTCTGCTCTGTTTGCTCTGTTTTACTCTGTTTGACTCTGTTTGGTTCTGTTTTGCTCTGTGTCGCTCTGTTTTGCTCTGTTTGGCTCTGTTTTGCTCTGTTTCACTCTGTATGACTCTGTTTGGCTCTGTCTGGCTCTGTTTGGCTGTTTTTTTCTCTGTTTGGCACTCTTTGGCTCTGTTTTGCTCTGTTTGGCTCTGTTTGTCTCTGTTTGGCTCTGTTTTGCTCTGTTTGAAACTGCTTAGCTCTGCTTGGCTCTGTGTGGCTCTGTTTGGCTCTCTATTGATCTGTCTGGTTCTGTTTGGCTCTGTTTGGCTCTGTATTGATCTGTCTGGTTCTGTTTGTCTCCATTGTGCTCTGTTTGGCTCTGTTTCTTCTCTGTTTGGCTCAGTTTGGTTCTGTATTGATCTGTATGACTCTGTTTGGATCTGTTTGGCTCTGTTTGGCTCTGTCTGGCTCTGTTTGGCTCTTTTCAGTTCTGATTGGCTCCGTTTGGATCTGTTTGGCTCTGTTTGGCTCTGTATTGCTCTGTTTTGCTCTGTTTGGCTCTGCTTAGCTCTGTTTTGCTCAGTTTGGCTCTGTTGTGGTCTGTTTGTCTGTGTTTGGTTCTGAATGGCTTTGTTTGGTTCTTTGCTCTGTTTCGCTCTGTTTTGCTATGTCTGCTCTGTTTTGCTCTGTTTGACTCTGTTTGGTTCTGCTTTGCTCTGATTCACTCTGTTTTGCTCTGTTTGGCTCTGTTTTGCTCTGTTTCACTCTGTTTGACTGTGTTTGGCTCTATCTGGCTCTGTTTGGCTCTGTTTGGTTTTCTTTGGCTCTGTTTTGCTCTGTTTGGCTCTGATTGCCTCTGATTGGCGCTGTTTTGCTCTGTTTCACTCTTTTCGGCTCTGTTTGACTCTGTTTGGCTCTGTGGTGCTTTGCTTTGCTCTGTTTTGGTCTTTTTGGCTCTGTGTGGGTCTCTATTGCGCTTTTTGACTCTGTTTTGCTCTGTATGGCTCTGTTTTGCTCCGTTTGGCTCTGTTTGGCTCTGCATTGATCTGTCTGGTTCTGTTTGGCTCTGTTGTGCTCTGTTTGGCTCTGTTTCTTCTCTGTTTGGCTCTGTTTGGCTCTGTATTGATCTTTTTGACTCTGTTTGGCTTTGACTGGCTCTGTTTAGCTCTTTTTGGTTCAGTTCTGTTCTGATTGGCTCCGTATGGATCTGTTTGGCTCTGTCTGGCTCTGTTTCGCTCTGTTTCTTGTCTGTTTGGCTCTGTTTGGCTCTGTATTGATCTGTTTGAATCTGTTTGTCTCTGTTTTGCTCTGTTGTGCTCTGTTTGGCTCTGTTTAGCTCTGTTTTGCTCAGTTTGGCTCTGCTGTAGTCTGTTTTGCTCTGTTTGGTTCTGACTGGCTCTGTTTGTTTCTTTTTTGCTCTATTTCGCTCTGTTTTGCCATGTCTGCTCTGTTTGGCTCTGTTTGATTCTGTTTGGTTCTGCTTTGCTCTGTTTCTCTCTGTTTTGCTCTGCTTGGCTCTGTTTAGCTCTGTTTCACTCTGTTTGACTCTGTTTGGCTCTGTCTGGCTCTGTTTGGGTCTGTTTGGCTCTGTTTGGCTTTCTTTGGCTCTGTTTTACTCTGTTTGGCTCTGCATGGCTCGGCTTGGCTCTGTTTAGCTCTGTTTCACTCTGCTTGGCTCTGCTAGGCTCTGTTTGGCTCTGTTTGGCTCTGTTTCGCTCTGTTTTGCTCCTTTTGGCTCTGTTTGGGTCTGTTTGGCTCTGTTATGCTCTGCTTGGCACTGTATGGCTCTGTCTGGCTCTGCTGGGCTCTGTTTGGCTCTGTTTGGCTCTGTTTGGCTCTGCCTTGCTCCACTTGGCTATTTTTGGCTCTGTTTGTCTCTGTTTGGCTCTGTCTTGCTCTGTTTGCTCTGTTTCCCTCTGTTTGGCTCTGTTTGGCTCCGTTTGCTCTGCTTGGCTCTGCTTGGCTCTGTTTGGCTCTGTTTGGCTCTGTTTGGCTCTGATCGGCTCTGCTTGGCTCTGCTTTGCTCTGTTTGTCTCTGTTCGCGTCTGTTCGACTCTGTTTGGCTCTGTGGTGCTTTGTATCGCTCTGTTTTGCTCTGTTTGGCTCTGTGTGCGTCTGTTTTGCTCTCTTTGGCTCTGCTTAGCTCTGCTTTGCTCAGTTTGGCTATGTTTTGCTCTGTGGTGATTTGTTTGGCTCTGGTTGGCTCTTTTTGGCTCTGCTTGGCTCTGTTTTGCTCTGCTTTGCTCTGTTTGGCTGTGGTTAGCTCAGTTTTGCTCAGTTTGGCTCTGTTGTGGTCTGTTTGACTCTGTTTGGTTCTGACAGGCTCTGTTTGGTTCTTTTTTGCTCTGTTTCGCTCTGTTTTGCTCTGTTTGCTCTGCTTTGCTCTGTTTGACTCTGTGTCGCTCTGTTTTGCTCTGTTTCACTCTGTATGAATCTGTTTGGCTCTGTTTGGCTCTGTTTGGCTGTGCTTTTTCTCTGTTTGGCTATCTTTCGCTCTGTTTTGCTCTATTTGGCTCTGTCTCTGTTTGGCTCAGTTTTGCTCTGTTTGACTCTGCTTGGCTCTGCTTGGCTCTGTTTGGCTCTGTTTGGCTCTGTCTGGCTCTGCTTGGCTCTGTTTTGCTCTGTTTGGCTCTGTTTGGCTCTGTATTGATCTGTCTGGTTCTGTTTGGCTCTGTTGTGCTCTGTTTGGCTCTGTTTCTTCGCTGTTTGGCTCTGTTTGGTTCTGTTTGTCTATGTTTTGCTCTGTTTTGCTCTGTTTGGCTCTGTTTAGCTCTGTTTTGCTCTGTTTGGCTCTGTTGTGGTCTGTTTGTCTGTGTCTGGTTCTGACTGGCTTTGTTTGGTTCTTCTTTGCTCTGTTTCCCTCTGTTTGCTATGTCTGCTCTGTTTTTGCTCTGTTTGACTCTGATTGGTTCTGCTTTGCTCTGATTCACTCTGTTTTGCTCTGTTTGGCTCTGTTTTGCTCTGTTTCACTCTGTTTGACTGTGTTTGCCTCTGTCTGGCTCTGTTTGGCTCTGTTTGGTTTTCTTTCGCTCTGTTTTGCTCTGTAAGGCTCTGTTTGTCTCTGATTGGCGCTATTTTGCTCTGTTTCACTCTTTTCGGCTCTGTTTGACTCTGTTGTGGCTCTGTGGTGCTTTGCTTTGCTCTGTTTTGGTCTTTTCGGCTCTGTGTGGGTCTCTATTGCGCTTTTTCACTCTGTTTGGCTCTGTTTGGCTTCTGTATCGCTCTATTTTGCTCTGTTTTGCTCTGTTTGGCTCTGTTTGGCTCTGTATTGATCTGTCTGGTTCTGTTTGGCTCTGTTGTGCTCTGTTTGGCTCTGTTTGGCTCAGTTTGGCTCTGTTTGGCTCTGTCTGGCACTTTTTCGCTCTGTTTCTTCTCTGTTTGGCTCTGTTTGGTTCTGTTTTGATCTGTTTGACTCAGTTGTGCTCTGTTTGGCTCTGTTTGTCTCTATTTGGCTCTCTTCAGCTCTGTTTGGCTCCTTTTGGCTCTGTTTAGCTCTGTTTTGCTCTGTTTAGCTCTGTTTGGCTCTGTTCGACTCTGTGGTGCTTTATTTGGCTCTGTTTGGCTCTGTTTGGCTCTGTTTTGCTCTGTTTTGCTCTGTTTGGCTCTGTTTAGCTCAGTTTTGCTCAGTTTGGTTCTGTTGTAGTCTGTTTGGCTCTGTTTGGTTCTGACTGGCTCTGTTTGGTTCTTTTTGCTCTGTTTCGCTCTGTTTTGCTATGTTTGACTCTGTTTGGTTATGCTTTGCTCTGTTTCGCTCTGTTTTGCTCTGTTTGGCTTTGTTTTGCTCTGTTTCACTCTGTTTGACTCTGTTTGCCCTGTCTGGCTCTGTTTGGCTCTGTTTGGCTCTGTTTGGCTTTCTTTGGCTCTGTTTTGCTCTGTTTGGCTCAGTTTGTCTCTGTTTCGCTCTGTTTGCTCTGTTTGACTCTGCTTGGCTCTGTTTGGCTCTGTTTGTCTCTTTGGGCTCTGATGTGGTCTGTTCGTCTCTGTTTGGCACTGTTTGGCTCTGTTTGGCTCTGTATCACTCTCTTTGGCTCTGTTTTGCTCTGTTTGACTCTGGCTGGCTCTGGCTATGATGGGCTCTTTTTCGCTCTGTTTGGCTCTGTTTGGCTCCGTTTGCTCTGTTTGGCTAAGTTTTGCTCTGTTTGGCTCTGTTTGGCTCTGCTCGGCTCTGCTTGGCTCTGCTTTGCTCTGTTGGCTCTGTTCGGCTCTGTTTGTGACTCTGTTTGGCTCTGTGGTGCTTTGTTTCGCTCTGTTTTGGTCTGTTTGGCTCTGTGTGGTTCTGTTTTGCTCTCTTTGGCTCTGTTTGGCAATGCTTTGCTCCGTTTGGCTCTTTTTGGCTCTGTTTTGCTCTGTGGTGCTTTGTTTGGCTCTGGTTTGCTCTGATTGGCTCTGTTTGGCTCTGTTTAGCTCTGCTTTGCTCTGTTTGGCTCTGTTTAGCTCAGTTTTGCTCAGTTTGGCTCTGTTGTGGTCTGCTTGACTCTCTTTGGTTCTGACAGTCTCTATTTGGTTCTTTTTTTGCTCTGTTTCGCTCTGTTTTGCTCTGTTTGCTCTGTTTTCTCTGTTTGGTCCTGTTTTGCTCTGTTTCGCTCTGTTTTGCTCTGTTTCACTCTGTATGACTCTGTTTGGCTCTGTCTGGCTCTGTTTGGCTGTTTTTTTCTCTGTTTGGCTCTCTTTGGCTCTGTTTTGCTCTGTTTGACTCTGCTTGGCTCCGTTTGGCTCTTTTTGGCTCATTCTGGCTCTGTTTGGCTCTGTTTTGCTCTGTTTGGCTCTGTTTGGCTCTGTATTGATCTGTCTGGTTCTGTTTGGCTCTGTTGTGCTCTGTTTGCTCGTGTTCCTTCTCTGTTTGGCTCTGTTTGGCTCTGTATTGATCTGTTTGACTCTGTTTGGCTCTGTTTGGCTCTGTTTGGATCTATTTGGCTCCGTTCAGTTCTGATTGGCTCCGTTTGGATCTGTTTGGCTCTGTCTGGCTCTGTTCCGCTCTGTTTCTTCTCTGTTTGGCTCTGTTTGGCTCTGTTTGGCTCTGTTTTGCTCTGTTTTGCTCAGTTCGGCTCTGTTTTAGTCTCCTTGGCTCTGTTGGTTCTGACTGGCTCTGTTTGGTTCTTTTTTGCTCTATTTCGATCTGTTTTGCTATGTCTGCTCTGTTTTGCTCTGTTTGACTCTGATTGGTTCTGCTTTACTCTGTTTCGCTCTGTTTTGCTCTGTTTGGCTCTCTTTTGCTCTGTTTGCTATGTTTCACTCTGTTTGGATCTGTTTGGCTCCGATTGCTCTGTTTGGCTCTGTTTGGCTCTGTTTGGCTCTGTTTGGCTCTGCTTGGCTCTGCTTTGCTCTGTTTGGCTCTGTTCGGCTCTGTTTGACTCTGTATGGCTCTGTGGTGCTTCTTTCGGCTTTGTTTTGGAGTGTTTGGCTCTGTGTGGGACTGTTCTCCACTCTTTGGCTCTGTTTGGCTCTGCTTTGCTCCGTTTGGCTCTGTTTGCTCTGTTTTGCTCTGTTTTGCTCTGTTTGGCTCTGTTTAGCTCTGATATGCTCAGTTTTGCTCTGTTGAGGTCTGTTTGACTCTGTTTGATTCTGATTGGCTCTGTTTGGTTCTTTTTTGCTCTGTTTCGCTCTGTTCTGCTCTGTTTGCTCTGTTTTACTCTGTTTGACTCTGTTTGGTTCTGTTTTGCTCTGTGTCGCTCTGTTTTGCTCTGTTTGGCTCTGTTTTGCTCTGTTTCACTCTGTATGACTCTGTTTGGCTCTGTCTGGCTCTGTTTGGCTGTTTTTTCTCTGTTTGGCACTCTTTGGCTCTGTTTTGCTCTGTTTGGCTCTGTTTGTCTCTGTTTGGCTCTGTTTTGCTCTGTTTGAAACTGCTTAGCTCTGCTTGGCTCTGTGTGGCTCTGTTTGGCTCTCTATTGATCTGTCTGGTTCTGTTTGGCTCTGTTTGGCTCTGTATTGATCTGTCTGGTTCTGTTTGTCTCCATTGTGCTCTGTTTGGCTCTGTTTCTTCTCTGTTTGGCTCAGTTTGGTTCTGTATTGATCTGTATGACTCTGTTTGGATCTGTTTGGCTCTGTTTGGCTCTGTCTGGCTCTGTTTGGCTCTTTTCAGTTCTGATTGGCTCCGTTTGGATCTGTTTGGCTCTGTTTGCTCTGTATTGCTCCTGTTTTGCTCTGTTTGGCTCTGCTTAGCTCTGTTTTGCTCAGTTTGGCTCTGTTGTGGTCTGTTTGTCTGTGTTTGGTTCTGAATGGCTTTGTTTGGTTCTTTGCTCTGTTTCGCTCTGTTTTGCTATGTCTGCTCTGTTTTGCTCTGTTTGACTCTGTTTGGTTCTGCTTTGCTCTGATTCACTCTGTTTTGCTCTGTTTGGCTCTGTTTTGCTCTGTTTCACTCTGTTTGACTGTGTTTGGCTCTATCTGGCTCTGTTTGGCTCTGTTTGGTTTTCTTTGGCTCTGTTTTGCTCTGTTAGGCTCTGATTGGCGCTGTTTTGCTCTGTTTCACTCTTTTCGGCTCTGTTTGACTCTGTTTGGCTCTGTGGTGCTTTGCTTTGCTCTGTTTTGGTCTTTTTGGCTCTGTGTGGGTCTCTATTGCGCTTTTTGACTCTGTTTGGCTCTGTATCGCTCTGTTTTGCTCTGTTTGGCTCTGTTTGGCTCTGCATTGATCTGTCTGGTTCTGCTTGGCTCTGTTGTGCTCTGTTTGGCTCTGTTTCTTCTCTGTTTGGCTCTGTATTGATCTTTTTGACTCTGTTTGGCTTTGACTGGCTCTGTTTGGCTCTTTTTGGTTCAGTTCTGTTCTGATTGGCTCCGTATGGATCTGTTTGGCTCTGTCTGGCTCTGTTTCGCTCTGTTTCTTGTCTGTTTGGCTCTGTTTGGCTCTGTATTGATCTGTTTGAATCTGTTTGTCTCTGTTTTGCTCTGTTGTGCTCTGTTTGGCTCTGTTTAGCTCTGTTTTGCTCAGTTTGGCTCTGCTGTAGTCTGTTTGGCTCAGTTTGGTTCTGACTGGCTCTGTTTGTTTCTTTTTTGCTCTATTTCGCTCTGTTTTGCCATGTCTGCTCTGTTTGGCTCTGTTTGATTCTGTTTGGTTCTGCTTTGCTCTGTTTCTCTCTGTTTTGCTCTGCTTGGCTCTGTTTAGCTCTGTTTCACTCTGTTTGACTCTGTTTGGCTCTGTCTGGCTCTGTTTGGGTCTGTTTGGCTCTGTTTGGCTTTCTTTGGCTCTGTTTTACTCTGTTTGGCTCTGCATGGCTCGGCTTGGCTCTGTTTTGCTCTGTTTGACTCTGCTTGGCTCTGCTAGGCTCTGTTTGGCTCTGTTTGTCTCTGTTTCGCTCTGTTTGGCTCTGTTTTGCTCCTTTTGGCTCTGTTTGGGTCTGTTTGGCTCTGTTATGCTCTGCTTGGCACTGTGTGGCTCTGTCTGGCTCTGTTTGGCTCTGTTTGGCTCTGTTTGGCTCCGTTTGCTCTGCTTGGCTCTGCTTGGCTCTGTTTGGCTCTGTTTGGCTCTGTTTGGCTCTGTTTGGCTCTGATCGGCTCTGCTTGGCTCTGCTTTGCTCTGTTTGTCTCTGTTCGCGTCTGTTCGACTCTGTTTGGCTCTGTGGTGCTTTGTTTCGCTCTGTTTTGCTCTGTTTGGCTCTGTGTGCGTCTGTTTTGCTCTCTTTGGCTCTGCTTAGCTCTGCTTTGCTCAGTTTGGCTATGTTTTGCTCTGTGGTGATTTGTTTGGCTCTGGTTGGCTCTTTTTGGCTCTGCTTGGCTCTGTTTTGCTCTGCTTTGCTCTGTTTGGCTGTGGTTAGCTCAGTTTTGCTCAGTTTGGCTCTGTTGTGGTCTGTTTGACTCTGTTTGGTTCTGACAGGCTCTGTTTGGTTCTTTTTTGCTCTGTTTCGCTCTGTTTTGCTCTGTTTGCTCTGCTTTGCTCTGTTTGACTCTGTGTCGCTCTGTTTTGCTCTGTTTCACTCTGTATGAATCTGTTTGGCTCTGTTTGGCTCTGTTTGGCTGTGCTTTTTCTCTGTTTGGCTATCTTTCGCTCTGTTTTGCTCTGTTTGGCTCTGTCTCTGTTTGGCTCAGTTTTGCTCTGTTTGACTCTGCTTGGCTCTGCTTGGCTCTGTTTGGCTCTGTTTGGCTCTGTCTGGCTCTGCTTGGCTCTGTTTTGCTCTGTTTGGCTCTGTTTGGCTCTGTATTGATCTGTCTGGTTCTGTTTGGCTCTGTTGTGCTCTGTTTGGCTCTGTTTCTTCGCTGTTTGGCTCTGTTTGGTTCTGTTTGTCTATGTTTTGCTCTGTTTTGCTCTGTTTGGCTCTGTTTAGCTCTGTTTTGCTCAGTTTGGCTCTGTTGTGGTCTGTTTGTCTGTGTCTGGTTCTGACTGGCTTTGTTTGGTTCTTCTTTGCTCTGTTTCCCTCTGTTTTGCTATGTCTGCTCTGTTTTGCTCTGTTTGACTCTGATTGGTTCTGCTTTGCTCTGATTCACTCTGTTTTGCTCTGTTTGGCTCTGTTTTGCTCTGTTTCACTCTGTTTGACTGTGTTTGCCTCTGTCTGGCCCTGTTTGGCTCTGTTTGGTTTTCTTTCGCTCTGTTTTGGTCTGTAAGGCTCTGTTTGTCTCTGATTGGCGCTATTTTGCTCTGTTTCACTCTTTTCGGCTCTGTTTGACTCTGTTTGGCTCTGTGGTGCTTTGCTTTGCTCTGTTTTGGTCTTTTCGGCTCTGTGTGGGTCTCTATTGCGCTTTTTCACTCTGTTTGGCTCTGTTTGGCTCTGTATCGCTCTATTTTGCTCTGTTTTGCTCTGTTTGGCTCTGTTTGGCTCTGTATTGATCTGTCTGGTTCTGTTTGGCTCTGTTGTGCTCTGTTTGGCTCTGATTGGCTCAGTTTGGCTCTGTTTGGCTCTGTCTGGCACTTTTTCGCTCTGTTTCTTCTCTGTTTGGCTCTGTTTGGTTCTGTTTTGATCTGTATGACTCAGTTGTGCTCTGTTTGGCTCTGTTTGTCTCTATTTGGCTCTCTTCAGCTCTGTTTGGCTCCGTTTGGCTCTGGTTAGCTCTGTTTTGCTCTGTTTAGCTCTGTTTGGCTCTGTTCGACTCTGTGGTGCTTTATTTGGCTCTGTTTGGCTCTGTTCGGCTCTGTTTGGCTCTATTTGGTTCTTTTCTGTTCTGATTGGCTCCGTTTCGATCTGTTTGTCTCTGTCTGGCTCTGTTTCACTCTGTTTCTTCTCTGTTTGGCTCTGATTCGCTCTGTATTGATCTGTTTGACTCTGTTTGTCTCTGTTTTGCACTGTTGTGCTCTGTTTGGCTCTGTTTAGCTCTGTTTTACTCAGTTTGGCTCTGCTGTAGTCTGTTTGGCTCTGTTTGTATCTGACTGGCTCTGTTTGGTTCTTTTTTGCTCTATTTCGCTCTGTTTTGCTATGTCTGCTCTGTTTGACTCTGTTTGGTTCTGCTTTGCTCTGTTTCTCTCTGTTTCGCTCTGTTTGGCTCTGTGTTGCTCTGTTTTACTCTGTTTGACTCTGTTTGGCTCTGTTTGGCTCTGTTTGGCTCTGTTTGGCACTGCTTGGCTTTCTTTGGCTCTGTTTTGCTCTGTTTGGATCTGTTTGTCTCTGTTTGGCTCTGTTATGCTCTGTTTGACTCTGCTTGGCACTGCTTGGCTCTGTTTGGCTCTGTTTGGCTCTGTTGGGCTCTGCTGTGATCTGTTTGGCTCTGTTTGGCTCTGCAGTGCTCTGTTTGTTTCTGTTTCGCTCTGTTTGGCTCTGTTTTGCTCTGTTTGACTCTGTCTGGCTCTGTCTGGCTCTGTCTGGCTCTGTTTGGCTCTGTTTGGCTCTGTCAGGCTCTGATTGGCTCTGTTTGGCTCTCTCTGGCTTTGTTTGGCTCAGTTTGGCTCTGCCTTGCTCTGCTAGGCTCTTTTTGGCTCTGTTTGGCTCTGTTTGGCTCTGTCTGGCTCTGTTTCCTCGGTTTTACTCTGTTTGGCTCTGTTTGACTCCCTTTGCTCTGTTTGGCTCTTCTTGGCTCTGTTTGGCTCTGTTTGGCTATGCCCGGCTCTGCTTGGCTCTGCTTGGCTCTGCTTTGCTCTGTTTGGCTCTGTTCGCGTCTCTTTGACTCTGTTTGGCTCTGTGGTGCTTTGTTTCGCTTTGTTTTGGTCTGTTTGGCTCTGTGTGCGTCTGTTTTGCTCTCTTTGGCTCTGTTTAGCTCTGCTTTGCTCAGTTTGGCTCTGTTTGGCTATGTTTTGCTCTGTGGTGATTTGTTTGGCTCTGGTTGGCTCTTTTTGGCTCTGCTTGGCTCTGTTTTGCTCTGCTTTGCTCTGTTTGGCTCTGTTTAGCTCTGTTTTGCTCAGTTTGGCACTGTTGTGGTCTGTTTGACTCTGTTTGGTTCTGACAGGCTCTGTTTCGGTTCTTTTTTGCTCTGTTTCGCTCTGTTTTGCTCTGTTTGCTCTGATTTGCACTGTTTGACTCTGTTTGGTTTTGTTTTGCTCTGTGTCGCTCTGTTTTGCTCTGTTTGGCTCTGTTTTGCTCTGTTTCACTCTGTATGATTCTGTTTGGCTCTGTCTGGCTCTGTTTGGCTGTGTATTTTCTCTGTTTGGCTATCTTTCGCTCTGTTTTGCTCTGTTTGGCTCTGTCTCTGTTTGGCACAGTTTTGCTCTGTTTGACTCTGCTTGGCTCTGCTTGGCTCTGTTTGGCTTTGTTTGGCTCTGTCTGGCTCTGTTTGGCTCTGTTTTGCTCTGTTTGGCTCTGTTTGGCACTGTATTGATCTGTCTGGTTCTGTTTGGCTCTGTTGTGCTCTGTTTGGCTCTGTTTCTTCTCTGTTTGGCTCTGTTTGGTTCTGTTTGTCTCTGTTTTGCTCTGTTTGGCTCTGTTTAGCTCTGTTTAGCTCTGTTTGGCTCTGTTGTGGTCTCTTTGTCTGTGTCTGGTTCTGACTGGCTTTGTTTGGTTCTTCTTTGCTCTGTTTCGCTCTGTTTTGCTATGTCTGCTCTGCTTTGCTCTGTTTGACTCTGATTGGTTCTGCTTTGCTCTGATTCACTCTGTTTTGCTCTTGTTGGCTCTGTTTTGCTCTGTTTCACTCTGTTTGACTGTGTTTGGCTCTGTCTGGCTCTGTTTGGCTCTGTTTGGTTTTCTTTGGCTCTGTTTTGCTCTGTTAGGCTCTGTTTGTCTCTGATTGGCGCTATTTTGCTCTGTTTCACTCTTTTCGGCTCTGTTTGACTCTGTTTGGCTCTGTGGTGCTTTGCTTTGCTCTGTTTTGGTCTTTTTGGCTCTGTGTGGGTCTCTATTGCGCTTTTGGACTCTGTTTGGCTCTGTTTGGCTCTGTATCGCTCTGTTTTGCTCTGTTTGGCTCTGTTTGGCTCTGTTTGGCTCTGTATTGATCTGTCTGGTTCTGTTTGGCTCTGTTGTGCTCTGTTTGGCTCTGTTTCTTCTCTGTTTGGCTCTGTTTGGCTCTGCCCGGCTCTGCTTGGCTCTGCTTTGCTTTGTTTGGCTCTGTTCGCGTCTGTTTGACTCTGTTTGGCTCTGTGGTGCTTTGTTTCGCTCTGTTTTGGTCTGTTTGGCTCTGTGTGGGTCTGTTTTGCTCTCTTTGGCTCTGTTTAGCTCTGCTTTGCTCAGTTTGGCTCTGTTTGGCTATGTTTTGCTCTGTGGTGATTTGTTTGGCTCTGGTTGGCTCTTTTTGGCTCTGCTTGGCTCTGTTTTTCTCTGCTTTTCTCTGTTTGGCTCTGTTTAGCTCAGTTTTGCTCAGTTTGGCACTGTTGTGGTCTGTTTGACTCTGTTTGGTTCTGACAGGCTCTGTTTGGTTTTTTTTTGCTCTGTTTCGCTCTGTTTTGCTCTGTTTGACTTTGTTTGGTTTTGTTTTGCTCTGTGTCGCTCTGTTTTGCTCTGTTTGGCTCTGTCTGGCTCTGTTTGGCTGTGTTTTTTCTCTGTTTGGCTATCTTTCGCTCTGTTTTGCTCTGTTTGGCTCTCTTTCTGTTTGACTCTGTTTGACTCTGCTTGGCTCTTCTTGGCTCTGTTTGGCTCTGTTTGGCTCTGTTTGGTTCTGTATTGATCTGTCTGGTTCTGTTTGGCTCTGTTGTGCTCTGTTTGGCTCTGTTTCTTCTCTGTTTGGCTCTGTTTTGCTCTGCCCGGCTCTGCTTGGCTCTGCTTTGCTTTGTTTGGCTCTGTTCGCGTCTCTTGACTCTGTTTGGCTCTGTGGTGCTTTGTTTCGCTCTGTTTTGTTCTGTTTGGCTCTGTGTGGGTCTGTTTTGCTCTCTATGGCTCTGTTTAGCTCTGCTTTGCTCAGTTTGGCTCTGGTTGGCTATGTTTTGCTCTGTGGTGATTTGTTTGGCTCTGGTTGGCTCTTTTTGGCTCTGCTTGGCTCTGTTTTGCTCTGCTTTGCTCTGTTTGGCTCTGTTTAGCTCAGTTTTGCTCAGTTTGGCACTGTTGTGGTCTGTTTGACTCTGTTTGGTTCTGACAGGCTCTGTTTGGTTCTTTTTTGCTCTGTTTCGCTCTGTTTTGCTCTGTTTGACTTTGTTTGGTTTTGTTTTGCTCTGTGTCGCTCTGTTTTGCTCTGTTTGGCTCTGTCTGGCTCTGTTTGGCTGTGTTTTTTTTCTGTTTGGCTATCTTTCGCTCTGTTTTGCTCTGTATGGCTCTCTTTCTGTTTGGCTCAGTTTTGCTCTGTTTGACTCTGCTTGGCTCTTCTTGGCTCTGTTTGGCTCTGTTTGGCTCTGTCTGGCTCTGTTTGGCTCTGTTTTGCTCTGTATTGATCTGTCTGGTTCTGTTTGTCTCTGTTGTGCTCTGTTTGGCTCTGTTTCTTCTCTGTTTGGCTCTGTTTGGCTCTATTTGGCTCTGTTCAGTTCTGATTGGCTCCGTTTGGATCTTTTTGGCTCTGTCTGGCTCTGTTTCGCTCTGTTTCTTCTCTGTTTGGCTCTGTATTGATCTGTTTGACTCTGTTTTTCACCGTTTTGCTCTGTTTGACTCTGTTTGGTTCTGCTCTGCTCTGATTCGCTCTGTTTTGCTCTGTTTGGCTCTGTTTTGCTCTGTTTCAATCTGTTTGACTCTGTTTGGCTCTGTTTCACTCTGTTTGGCTTTATTAGGCTCTGTTTTGCTCTTTTAGTCTCACTTTGTCTCTGATTGGCGCTGTTTTGCTCTGTTTGACTCTTCTTGCCTCTGCTTGGCTCCGTTTGGCTCTGTTTGGCTCTGTTGGACTCTGCTGTGGTCTGCTTGGCTCTGTTTGACTCTGTTTTGGCTCTGATTGTCTCTGTTTCGCTCTGTTCGGCTCTGCTTTGCTCTGTTTGACTCTGTCTGGCTCTGTATGGCTCTGATGTGCTCTGTCCGGCTCTGTTTGGCTCTGTCTGACTCTGATTGGTTCTGTTTGGCTCTGATTTGCTTTGTTTGGCTCTGTTTGGCTCTGCTCTGCTCTGTTTGGCTCTGTATTGCTCTGTTTGGCTCTGTTTGGCTCTGCAGTGCTCTGTTTTGCTCTGTTTGGCTTTGTTTGGCTCTGTTTGACTCTGTCTTTTTCTTTTTGGCTCTGCTTGGCTCTGTTTGGCTCTGTTTGGCACTGTTTGGCTTTCTTTGGCTCTGTTTGGCTCTGTCAGGCTCTGATTGGCTCTGTTTGGCTCTCTCTGACTTTGTTTATCTCAGTTTGGCTCTGCCTTGCTCTGCTAGGCTCTTGTTGGCTCTGTTTGGCTCCGTCTGGCTCTGTTTCCTCGGTTTCACTCTGTTTGGCTCTGTTTGGCTTCCTTTGCTCTGTTTGGCTCTTCTTGGCTCTGTTTGGCTCTGTTTGGCTATGCCCGGCTCTGCTTGGCTCTGCTTTGCTCTGTTTGGCTCTGTTCGCATCTGTTTGACGCTGTTTGGCTCTGTGGTGCTTTGTTTCGCTCTGTTTTGGTCTGTTTGGCTCTGTGTGCGTCTGTTTTGCTCTCTTTGGCTCTGTTTAGCTCTGCTTTGCTCAGTTTGGCTCTGTTTGGCTATGTTTTGCTCTGTGGTGATTTGTTTGGCTCTGGTTGGCTCTTTTTGGCTCTGCTTGGCTCTGTTTTGCTCTGCTTTGCTCTGTATGGCTCTGTTTAGCTCTGTTTTGCTCAGTTTGGCACTGTTGTGGTCTGTTTGACTCTGTTTGGTTCTGACAGGCTCTGTTTGGTTCTTTTTTGCTCTGTTTCGCTCTGTTTTGCTCTGTTTGCTCTGCTTTGCACTGTTTGACTCTGTTTGGTTTTGTTTTGCTCTGTGTCGCTCTGTTTTGCTCTGTTTGGCTCTGTTTTGCTCTGTTTCACTCTGTATGATTATGTTTGGTTCTGTCTGGCTCTGTTTGTCTGTGTATTTTCTCTGTTTGGCTATCTTTCGCTCCGTTTTGCTCTGTTTGGCTCTGTCTCTGTTTGGCTCAGTTTTGCTCTGTTTGACTCTGCTTTGCTCTGCTTGGCTCTGTTTGGCTCTGTTTGGCTCTGTCTGGCTCTGTTTGGCTCTGTTTTGCTCTGTTTGGCTCTGTTTGGCACTGTATTGATCTGTCTGGTTCTGTTTGGCTCTGTTGTGCTCTGTTTGGCTCTGTTTCTTCTCTGTTTGGCTCTGTTTGGTTCTGTTTGTCTCTGTTTTGCTCAGTTTGGCACTGTTGTGGTCTGTTTGACTCTGTTTGGTTCTGACAGGCTCTGTTTCGGTTCTTTTTTGCTCTGTTTCGCTCTGTTTTGCTCTGTTTGCTCTGATTTGCACTGTTTGACTCTGTTTGGTTTTGTTTTGCTCTGTGTCGCTCTGTTTTGCTCTGTTTTGCTCTGTTTCACTCTGTATGATTCTGTTTGGCTCTGTCTGGCTCTGTTTGGCTGTGTATTCTCTCTGTTTTGCTCTGTTTGTCTCTGTTTTGCTCTGTTTGGCTCTGTCTCTGTTTGGCTCAGTTTTGCTCTGTTTGACTCTGCTTGGCTCTGATTCGCTCTATTTGGCTCTGTTTGGCTCTGTCTGGCTCTGTTTGGCTCTGTTTTGCTCTGTTTGGCTCTGTTTGGCTCTGTATTGATCTGTCTGGTTCTATTTGGCTCTGTTGTGCTCTGTTTGGCTCTGTTTCTTCTCTGTTTGGCTCTGTTTGGTTCTGTTTGTCTCTGTTTTGCTCTGTTTTGCTCTGTTTGGCTCTGTTTAGCTCTGTTTTGCTCAGTTTGGCTCTGTTGTGGTCTCTTTGTCTGTGTCTGGTTCTGACTGGCTTTGTTTGGTTCTTCTTTGCTCTGTTTCGCTCTGTTTTGCTATGTCTGCTCTGCTTTGCTCTGTTTGACTCTGATTGGTTCTGCTTTGCTCTGATTCACTCTGTTTTGCTCTTGTTGGCTCTGTTTTGCTCTGTTTCACTCTGTTTGACTGTGTTTGGCTCTGTCTGGCTCTGTTTGGCTCTGTTTGGTTTTCTTTGGCTCTGTTTTGCTCTGTTAGGCTCTGTTTGTCTCTGATTGGCGCTATTTTGCTCTGTTTCACTCTTTTCGGCTCTGTTTGACTCTGTTTGGCTCTGTGGTGCTTTGCTTTGCTCTGTTTTGGTCTTTTTGGCTCTGTGTGGGTCTCTATTGCGCTTTTGGACTCTGTTTGGCTCTGTTTGGCTCTGTATCGCTCTGTTTTGCTCTGTTTGGCTCTGGTTTGGCTCTGTATTGATCTGTCCTGGTTCTGTTTGGCTCTGTTGTGCTCTGTTTGGCTCTGTTTCTTCTCTGTTTGGCTCTGTTTGGCTCTGCCCGGCTCTGCTTGGCTCTGCTTTGCTTTGTTTGGCTCTGTTCGCGTCTGTTTGACTCTGTTTGGCTCTGTGGTGCTTTGTTTCGCTCTGTTTTGGTCTGTTTGGCTCTGTGTGGGTCTGTTTTGCTCTCTTTGGCTCTGTTTAGCTCTGCTTTGCTCAGTTTGGCTCTGTTTTGGCTATGTTTTGCTCTGTGGTGATTTGTTTGGCTCTGGTTGGCTCTTTTTGGCTCTGCTTGGCTCTGTTTTTCTCTGCTTTTCTCTGTTTGGCTCTGTTTAGCTCAGTTTTGCTCAGTTTGGCACTGTTGTGGTCTGTTTGACTCTGTTTGGTTCTGACAGGCTCTGTTTGGTTTTTTTTTGCTCTGTTTCGCTCTGTTTTGGCTCTGTTTGACTTTGTTTGGGTTTTGTTTTGCTCTGTGTCGCTCTGTTTTGCTCTGTTTGGCTCTGTCTGGCTCTGTTTGGCTGTGTTTTTTCTCTGTTTGGCTATCTTTCGCTCTGTTTTGCTCTGTTTGGCTCTCTTTCTGTTTGACTCTGTTTGACTCTGCTTGGCTCTTCTTGGCTCTGTTTGGCTCTGTTTGGCTCTGTCTGGCTCTGTTTGGCTCTGTTTGCTCTGTATTGATCTGTCTGGTTCTGTTTGTCTCTGTTGTGCTCTGTTTGGCTCTGTTTCTTCTCTGTTTGGCTCTGTTTGGCTCTATTTGGCTCTGTTCAGTTCTGATTGGCTCCGTTTGGATCTTTTTGGGCTCTGTCTGGCTCTGTTTCGCTCTGTTTCTTCTCTGTTTGGCTCTGTATTGATCTGTTTGACTCTGTTTTTCACCGTTTTGCTCTGTTTGACTCTGTTTGGTTCTGCTCTGCTCTGATTCGCTCTGTTTTGCTCTGTTTGGCTCTGTTTTGCTCTGTTTCAATCTGTTTGACTCTGTTTGGCTCTGTTTCACTCTGTTTGGCTTTATTAGGCTCTGTTTTGCTCTTTTAGTCTCACTTTGTCTCTGATTGGCGCTGTTTTGCTCTGTTTGACTCTTCTTGCCTCTGCTTGGCTCTGTTTGGCTCTGTTTGGCTCTGTTGGACTCTGCTGTGGTCTGCTTGGCTCTGTTTGACTCTGTTTGGCTCTGATTGTCTCTGTTTCGCTCTGTTCGGCTCTGCTTTGCTCTGTTTGACTCTGTCTGGCTCTGTATGGCTCTGATGTGCTCTGTTCGGCTCTGTTTGGCTCTGTCTGACTCTGATTGGTTCTGTTTGGCTCTGATTTGCTTTGTTTGGCTCTGTTTGGCTCTGTTTGGCTCTGTTCTGCTCTGTTTGGCTCTGTATTGCTCTGTTTGGCTCTGTTTGGCTCTGCAGTGCTCTGTTTTGCTCTGTTTGGCTTTGTTTGGCTCTGCAGTGCTCTGTCTTTTCTTTTTGGCTCTGATTGGCTCTGTTTGGCTCTGTTTGGCACTGTTTGGCTTTCTTTGGCTCTGTTTGGCTCTGTCAGGCTATGATTGGCTCTGTTTGGCTCTCTCTGACTTTGTTTATCTCAGTTTGGCTCTGCCTTGCTCTGCTAGGCTCTTTTGGCTCTGTTTGGCTCTGTTTGGCTCTGTCTAGCTCTGTTTCCTCGGTTTCACTCTGTTTGGCTCTGTTTGGCTTCCTTTGCTGTTTGGCTCTTCTTGGCTCTGTTTGGCTCTGTTTGGCTATGCCCGGCTCTGCTTGGCTCTGCTTGGCTCTGCTTTGCTCTGTTTGGCTCTGTTCGCATCTGTTTGACTCTGTTTGGCTCTGTGGTGCTTTGTTTCGCTCTGTTTTGGTCTGTTTGGCTCTGTGTGCGTCTGTTTTGCTCTCTTTGGCTCTGTTTAGCTCTGCTTTGCTCAGTTTGGCTCTGTTTGGCTATGTTTTGCTCTGTGGTGATTTGTTTGGCTCTGGTTGGCTCTTTTTGGCTCTGCTTGGCTCTGTTTTGCTCTGCTTTGCTCTGTTTGGCTCTGTTTAGCTCAGTTTTGCTCAGTTTGGCACTGTTGTGGTCTGTTTGACTCTGTTTGGTTCTGACAGGCTCTGTTTGGTTCTTTATTGCTCTGTTTCGCTCTGTTTTGCTCTGTTTGCTCTGCTTTGCACTGTTTGACTCTGTTTGGTTTTGTTTTGCTCTGTGTCGCTCTGTTTTGCTCTGTTTGGCTCTGTTTTGCTCTGTTTCACTCTGTATGATTATGTTTGGCTCTGTCTGGCTCTGTTTGGCTGTGTATTTTCTCTGTTTGGCTATCTTTCGCTCTGTTTTGCTCTGTTTGGCTCTGTCTCTGTTTGGCTCAGTTTTGCTCTGTTTGATTCTGCTTGGCTCTGCTTGGCTCTGTTTGGCTCTGTTTGGCTCTGTCTGGCTCTGTTTGGCTCTGTTTTGCTCTGTTTGGCTCTGTTTGGCACTGTATTGATCTGTCTGGTTCTGTTTGGCTCTGTTGTGCTCTGTTTGGCTCTGTTTCTTCTCTGTTTGGCTCTGTTTGGTTCTGTTTGTCTCTGTTTTGCTCAGTTTGGCACTGTTGTGGTCTGTTTGACTCTGTTTGGTTCTGACAGGCTCTGTTTCGGTTCTTTTTTGCTCTGTTTCGCTCTGTTTTGCTCTGTTTGCTCTGATTTGCACTGTTTGACTCTGTTTGGTTTTGTTTTGCTCTGTGTCGCTCTGTTTTGCTCTGTTTTGCTCTGTTTCACTCTGTATGATTCTGTTTGGCTCTGTCTGGCTCTGTTTGGCTGTGTATTCTCTCTGTTTTGCTCTGTTTGTCTCTGTTTTGCTCTGTTTGGCTCTGTCTCTGTTTGGCTCAGTTTTGCTCTGTTTGACTCTGCTTGGCTCTGCTTCGCTCTATTTGGCTCTGTTTGGCTCTGTCTGGCTCTGTTTGGCTCTGTTTTGCTCTGTTTGGCTCTGTTTGGCTCTGTATTGATCTGTCTGGTTCTATTTGGCTCTGTTGTGCTCTGTTTGGCTCTGTTTCTTCTCTGGCTCTGTTTGGTTCTGTTTGTCTCTGTTTTGCTCTGTTTTGCTCTGTTTGGCTCTGTTTAGCTCTGTTTTGCTCAGTTTGGCTCTGTTGTGGTCTCTTTGTCTGTGTCTGGTTCTGACTGGCTTTGTTTGGTTCTTCTTTGCTCTGTTTCGCTCTGTTTTGCTATGTCTGCTCTGCTTTGCTCTGTTTGACTCTGATTGGTTCTGCTTTGCTCTGATTCACTCTGTTTTGCTCTTGTTGGCTCTGTTTTGCTCTGTTTCACTCTGTTTGACTGTGTTTGGCTCTGTCTGGCTCTGTTTGGCTCTGTTTGGTTTTCTTTGGCTCTGTTTTGCTCTGTTAGGCTCTGTTTGTCTCTGATTGGCGCTATTTTGCTCTGTTTCACTCTTTTCGGCTCTGTTTGACTCTGTTTGGCTCTGTGGTGCTTTGCTTTGCTCTGTTTTGGTCTTTTTGGCTCTGTGTGGGTCTCTATTGCGCTTTTGGACTCTGTTTGGCTCTGTTTGGCTCTGTATCGCTCTGTTTTGCTCTGTTTGGCTCTGTTTGGCTCTGCAGTGCTCTGTTTTGCTCTGTTTGGCTTTGTTGGGCTCTGTTTTGCTCTGTTTGACTCTGTCTGGCTCTGTCTGGCTCTGTCTGGCTCTGTTTGGCTCTGTTTGGCTCTGTCAGGCTCTGATTGGCTCTGTTTGGCTCTCTCTGGCTTTGTTTGGCTCAGTTTGGCTCTGCCTTGCTCTGCTAGGCTCTTTTTGGCTCTGTTTGCTCTGTTTGGCTCTGTCTGGCTCTGTTTCCTCGGTTTCACTCTGTTTGGCTCTGTTTGGCTCCCTTTGCTCTGTTTGGCTCTTCTTGGCTCTGTTTGGCTCTGTTTGGCTATGCCCGGCTCTGCTTGGCTCTGCTTGGCTCTGCTTTGCTCTGTTTGGCTCTGTTCGCGTCTCTTTGACTCTGTTTGGCTCTGTGGTGCTTTGTTTCGCTCTGTTTTGGTCTGTTTGGCTCTGTGTGCGTCTGTTTTGCTCTCTTTGGCTCTGTTTAGCTCTGCTTTGCTCAGTTTGGCTCTGTTTGGCTATGTTTTGCTCTGTGGTGATTTGTTTGGCTCTGGTTGGCTCTTTTTGGCTCTGCTTGGCTCTGTTTTGCTCTGCTTTGCTCTGTTTGGCTCTGTTTAGCTCAGTTTTGCTCAGTTTGGCACTGTTGTGGTCTGTTTGACTCTGTTTGGTTCTGACAGGCTCTGTTTCGGTTCTTTTTGCTCTGTTTCGCTCTGTTTTGCTCTGTTTGCTCTGATTTGCACTGTTTGACTCTGTTTGGTTTTGTTTTGCTCTGTGTCGCTCTGTTTTGCTCTGTTTGGCTCTGTTTTGCTCTGTTTCACTCTGTATGATTCTGTTTGGCTCTGTCTGGCTCTGTTTGGCTGTGTATTCTCCCTGTTTGGCTATCTTTCGCTCCGTTTTGCTCTGTTTGGCTCTGTCTCTGTTTGACTCTGTCTGGCTCTGTCTGGCTCTGTCTGGCTCTGTTTTGCTCTGTTTGGCTCTGTCAGGCTCTGATTGGCTCTGTTTGGCTCTCTCTGGCTTTGTTTGGCTCAGTTTGGCTCTGCCTTGCTCTGCTAGGCTCTTTTTGGCTCTGTTTGCTCTGTTTGGCTCTGTCTGGATCAGTTTCCTCGGTTTCACTCTGTTTGGCTCTGTTTGGCTCCCTTTGCTCTGTTTGGCTCTTCTTGGCTCTGTTTGGCTATGCCCGGCTCTGCTTGGCTCTGCTTGGCTCTGCTTTGCTCTGTTTGGCTCTGTTCGCGTCTCTTTGACTCTGTTTGGCTCTGTGGTGCTTTGTTTCGCTCTGTTTTGGTCTGTTTGGCTCTGTGTGCGTCTGTTTTGCTCTCTTTGGCTCTGTTTAGCTCTGCTTTGCTCAGTTTGGCTCTGTTTGGCTATGTTTTGCTCTGTGGTGATTTGTTTGGCTCTGGTTGGCTCTTTTTGGCTCTGCTTGGCTCTGTTTTGCTCTGCTTTGCTCTGTTTGGCTCTGTTTAGCTCAGTTTTGCTCAGTTTGGCACTGTTGTGGTCTGTTTGACTCTGTTTGGTTCTGACAGGCTCTGTTTCGGTTCTTTTTTGCTCTGTTTCGCTCTGTTTTGCTCTGTTTGCTCTGATTTGCACTGTTTGACTCTGTTTGGTTTTGTTTTGCTCTGTGTCGCTCTGTTTTGCTCTGTTTGGCTCTGTTTTGCTCTGTTTCACTCTGTATGATTCTGTTTGGCTCTGTCTGGCTCTGTTTGGCTGTGTATTCTCTCTGTTTGGCTATCTTTCGCTCCGTTTTGCTCTGTTTGGCTCTGTCTCTGTTTGGCTCAGTTTTGCTCTGTTTGACTCTGCTTGGCTCTGCTTGGCTCTATTTGGCTCTGTTTGGCTCTGTCTGGCTCTGTTTGGCTCTGTTTTGCTCTGTTTGGCTCTGTTTGGCTCTGTATTGATCTGTCTGGTTCTTTTTGGCTCTGTTGTGCTCTGTTTGGCTCTGTTTCTTCTCTGTTTGGCTCTGTTTGGTTCTGTTTGTCTCTGTTTTGCTCTGTTTTGCTCTGTTTGGCTCTGTTTAGCTCTGTTTTGCTCAGTTTGGCTCTGTTGTGGTCTCTTTGTCTGTGTCTGGTTCTGACTGGCTTTGTTTGGTTCTTCTTTGCTCTGTTTCGCTCTGTTTTGCTATGTCTGCTCTGCTTTGCTCTGTTTGACTCTGATTGGTTCTGCTTTGCTCTGATTCACTCTGTTTTGCTCTTGTTGGCTCTGTTTTGCTCTGTTTCACTCTGTTTGACTGTGTTTGGCTCTGTCTGGCTCTGTTTGGCTCTGTTTGGTTTTCTTTGGCTCTGTTTTGCTCTGTTAGGCTCTGTTTGTCTCTGATTGGCGCTATTTTGCTCTGTTTCACTCTTTTCGGCTCTGTTTGACTCTGTTTGGCTCTGTGGTGCTTTGCTTTGCTCTGTTTTGGTCTTTTTGGCTCTGTGTGGGTCTCTATTGCGCTTTTGGACTCTGTTTGGCTCTGTTTGGCTCTGTATCGCTCTGTTTTGCTCTGTTTGGCTCTGTTTGGCTCTGTTTGGTTCTGTATTGATCTGTCTGGTTCTGTTTGGCTCTGTTGTGCTCTGTTTGGCTCTGTTTCTTCTCTGTTTGGCTCTGTTTGGCTCTGCCCGGCTCTGCTTGGCTCTGCTTTGCTTTGTTTGGCTCTGTTCGCGTCTGTTTGACTCTGTTTGGCTCTGTGGTGCTTTGTTTCGCTCTGTTTTGGTCTGTTTGGCTCTGTGTGTCTGTTTTGCTCTCTTTGGCTCTGTTTAGCTCTGCTTTGCTCAGTTTGGCTCTGTTTGGCTATGTTTTGCTCTGTGGTGATTTGTTTGGCTCTGGTTGGCTCTTTTTGGCTCTGCTTGGCTCTGTTTTGCTCTGCTTTGCTCTGTTTGGCTCTGTTTAGCTCAGTTTTGCTCAGTTTGGCACTGTTGTGGTCTGTTTGACTCTGTTTGGTTCTGACAGGCTCTGTTTGGTTCTTTTTTGCTCTGTTTCGCTCTGTTTTGCTCTGTTTGACTTTGTTTGGTTTTGTTTTGCTCTGTGTCGCTCTGTTTTGCTCTGTTTGGCTCTGTCTGGCTCTGTTTGGCTGTGTTTTTTCTCTGTTTGGCTATCTTTCGCTCTGTTTTGCTCTGTTTGGCTCTCTTTCTGTTTGGCTCAGTTTTGCTCTGTTTGACTCTGTTTGGCTCTTCTTGGCTCTGTTTGGCTCTGTTTGGCTCTGTCTGGCTCTGTTTGGCTCTGTTTTGCTCTGTATTGATCTGTCTGGTTCTGTTTGTCTCTGTTGTGCTCTGTTTGGCTCTGTTTGGTTCTGTTTGTCTCTGTTTTGCTCTGTTTGGCTCTGTTTAGCTCTGTTTAGCTCTGTTTGGCTCTGTTGTGGTCTCTTTGTCTGTGTCTGGTTCTGACTGGCTTTGTTTGGTTCTTCTTTGCTCTGTTTCGCTCTGTTTTGCTATGTCTGCTCTGCTTTGCTCTGTTTGACTCTGATTGGTTCTGCTTTGCTCTGATTCACTCTGTTTTGCTCTTGTTGGCTCTGCTTTGCTCTGTTTCACTCTGTTTGACTGTGTTTGGCTCTGTCTGGCTCTGTTTGGCTCTGTTTGGTTTTCATTGGCTCTGTTTTGCTCTGTTAGGCTCTGTTTGTCTCTGATTGGCGCTATTTTGCTCTGTTTCACTCTTTTCGGCTCTGTTTGACTCTGTTTGGCTCTGTGGTGCTTTGCTTTGCTCTGTTTTGGTCTTTTTGGCTCTGTGTGGGTCTCTATTGCGCTTTTTGACTCTGTTTGGCTCTGTATCGCTCTATTTTGCTCTGTTTTGCTCTGTTTGGCTCTGTTTGGCTCTGTATTGATCTGTCTGGTTCTGTTTGGCTCTGTTGTGCTCTGTTTGGCTCTGTTTCTTCTCTGTTTGGCTCTGTTTGGCTCTGCCCGGCTCTGCTTGGCTCTGCTTTGCTTTGTTTGGCTCTGTTAGCGCCTGTTTGACTCTGTTTGGCTCTGTGGTGCTTTGTTTAGCTCTGTTTTGGTCTGTTTGGCTCTGTGTGGGTCTGTTTTGCTCTCTTTGGCTCTGTTTAGCTCTGCTTTGCTCAGTATGGCTCTGGTTGGCTATGTTTTGCTCTGTGGTGATTTGTTTGGCTCTGGTTGGCTCTTTTTGGCTCTGCTTGGCTCTGTTTTGCTCTGCTTTGCTCTGTTTGGCTCTGTTTAGCTCAGTTTTGCTCAGTTTGGCACTGTTGTGGTCTGTTTGACTCTGTTAGGTTCTGACAGGCTCTGTTTGGTTCTTTTTTGCTCTGTTTCGCTCTGTTTTGCTCTGTTTGACTTTGTTTGTTTTTGTTTTGCTCTGTGTCGCTCTGTTTTGCTCTGTTTGGCTCTCTTTCTGTTTGGCTCAGTTTTGCTCTGTTTGACTCTGCTTGGCTCTTCTTGGCTCTGTTTGGCTCTGTCTGGCTCTGTTTGGCTCTGTTTTGCTCTGTATTGATCTGTCTGGTTCTGTTTGTCTCTGTTGTGCTCTGTTTGGCTCTGTTTCTTCTCTGTTTGGCTCTGTTTGGCTCTATTTGGCTCTGTTCAGTTCTGATTGGCTCCGTTTGGATCTTTTTGGCTCTGTTTGGCTCTGTTTCGCTCTGTTTCTTCTCTGTTTGGCTCTGTATTGATCTGTTTGACTCTGTTTTTCACCGTTTTGCTCTGTTTGACTCTGTTTGGTTCTGCTCTGCTCTGATTCGCTCTGTTTTGCTCTGTTTGGCTCTGTTTTGCTCTGTTTCAATCTGTTTGACTCTGTTTGGCTCTGTCTGGCTCTGTTTCACTCTGTTTGGCTTTATTAGGCTCTGTTTTGCTCTTTTAGTCTCACTTTGTCTCTGATTGGCGCTGTTTTGCTCTGTTTGACTCTTCTTGCCTCTGCTTGGCTCTGTTTGGCTCTGTTTGGCTCTGTTGGACTCTGCTGTGGTCTGCTTGGCTCTGTTTGACTCTGTTTGGCTCTGATTGTCTCTGTTTCGCTCTGTTCGGCTCTGCTTTGCTCTGTTTGACTCTGTCTGGCTCTGTATGGCTCTGATGTGCTCTGTTCGGCTCTGTTTGGCTCTGTCTGACTCTGATTGGTTCTGTTTGGCTCTGTCTGGCTCTGTTTGGCTCTGTTTGGCTCTGTTTGGCTCTGCTTTGCTCTGCTTGGCTCTTTTTGGCTCTGTTTGCCTCTGTTTGGCTCTGCTTGGCTCTGTTTTGCTCTGAATTGCTTTGTTTGACACTGGTTAGCTCTGTTTGGCTCTGTTCTGCTCTGTTTGGCTCTGTTTTGCTCTGTTTGGCTCTGTTTGGCTCTGCAGTGCTCTGTTTTGCTCTGTTTGGCTTTGTTGGGCTCTGTTTTGCTCTGTTTGACTCTGTCTGGCTCTGTCTGGCTCTGTCTGGCTCTGTTTGGCTCTGTTTGGCTCTGTCAGGCTCTGATTGGCTCTGTTTGGCTCTCTCTGGCTTTGTTTGGCTCAGTTTGGCTCTGCCTTGCTCTGCTAGGCTCTTTTTGGCTCTGTTTGCTCTGTTTGGCTCTGTCTGGCTCTGTTTCCTCGGTTTCACTCTGTTTGGCTCTGTTTGGCTCCCTTTGCTCTGTTTGGCTCTTCTTGGCTCTGTTTGGCTCTGTTTGGCTATGCCCGGCTCTGCTTGGCTCTGCTTGGCTCTGCTTTGCTCTGTTTGGCTCTGTTCGCGTCTCTTTGACTCTGTTTGGCTCTGTGGTGCTTTGTTTCGCTCTGTTTTGGTCTGTTTGGCTCTGTGTGCGTCTGTTTTGCTCTCTTTGGCTCTGTTTAGCTCTGCTTTGCTCAGTTTGGCTCTGTTTGGCTATGTTTTGCTCTGTGGTGATTTGTTTGGCTCTGGTTGGCTCTTTTTGGCTCTGCTTGGCTCTGTTTTGCTCTGCTTTGCTCTGTTTGGCTCTGTTTAGCTCAGTTTTGCTCAGTTTGGCACTGTTGTGGTCTGTTTGACTCTGTTTGGTTCTGACAGGCTCTGTTTGGTTCTTTTTTGCTCTGTTTCGCTCTGTTTTGCTCTGTTTGACTTTGTTTGGTTTTGTTTTGCTCTGTGTCGCTCTGTTTTGCTCTGTTTGGCTCTGTCTGGCTCTGTTTGGCTGTGTTTTTTCTCTGTTTGGCTATCTTTCGCTCTGTTTTGCTCTGTTTGGCTCAGTTTTGCTCTGTTTGACTCTGCTTGGCTCTGCTTGGCTCTGTTTGGCTCTGTTTGGCTCTGTCTGGCTCTGTTTGGCTCTGTTTTGCTCTGTATTGATCTGTCTGGTTCTGTTTGTCTCTGTTGTGCTCTGTTTGGCTCTGTTTCTTCTCCGTTTGGCTCTGTTTGGCTCTATATGGTTCTGTTCAGTTCTGATTGGCTCCGTTTGGATCTGTTTGGCTCTGTCTGGCTCTTTTCGCTCTGTTTCTTCTCTGTTTGGCTCTGTATTGATCTGTTTGACTCTGTTTTTCACCGTTTTGCTCTGTTTTACTTTGTTTGGTTCTGCTCTGCTCTGATTCGCTCTGTTTTGCTCTGTTTGGCTCTGCTTTGCTCTGTTTCAATCTGTTTGACTCTGTTTGGCTCTGTCTGGCTCTGTTTGGCTCTGTTTGGCTTTATTAGGCTCTGTTTTGCTCTGTTAGGCTCTGTTCGTCTCTGATTGGCGCTGTTTTGCTCTGTTTGACTCTTCTTGCCTCTGCTTGTCTCTGTTGGACTCTGTTGTGGTCTGCTTGGCTCTGTTTGACTCTGTTTGGCTCTGATTGTCTCTGTTTCGCTCTGTTCGGCTCTGCTTTGCTCTGTTTGACTCTGTCTGGCTCTGTATGGCTCTGATGTGCTCTGTTCGGCTCTGTTTGGCTCTGTCTGACTCTGATTGGTTCTGTTTGGCTCTGTCTGGCTCTGTTTGGCTCTGTTTGGCTCTGTTTGGCTCTGCTTTGCTCTGCTTGGCTCTTTTTGGCTCTGTTTGCCTCTGTTTGGCTCTGCTTGGCTCTGTTTTGCTCTGATTTGCTTTGTTTGACACTGGTTAGCTCTGTTTGGCTCTGTTCTGCTCTGCTTGGCTCTGTTTTGCTCTGTTTGGCTCTGTTTGGCTCTGCAGTGCTCTGTTTTGCTCTGTTTGGCTTTGTTTGGCTCTGTTTGACTCTGTCTGTTTCTTTTTGGCTATGCTTGGCTCTGTTTGGCTCTGCTAAGCTCTGTTTGGCTCTGTTCAGCTCTGTTGGACTCTGTTTGGCTCTGTGGTGCTTTGTTTGGCTCTGTTTTGGTCTTTTTGGTTCTGTGTGGGTCTCTACTGCCCTTTTTGACTCTGTTTGGCTCTTTTTGGCTCTGTATGGCTCTGTTTTGCTCTGTTTGGCTCTGTTTGGCTCTGTTTGACTCTGTTTGACTCTCTTTGGCACTGTTTGACTCTGTTTGGCTCGGTTGTGCTCTGTTTGGCTCTGTTTGGCTCTGATTGGGTCTGTTTTGCTCTGTTTGGCTCTGTTTGGCTCTGTTTGGCTGTGAAATGCTCTGTTTGGCTCTGTTTTGCTCTGTATGACTCTGTCTGGCTCTGTTTGGCTCTGTTTGGCTCTGTCAGGCTCTGATTGGCTCTGTTTGGCTCTGTCTGGCTTTGTTAGGCTCTGCTTGACTCTGTTTGGCTCTGCTATGCTCTGTTTGGCTCTGTTCGGCTCTGTTGGACTCTGTTTGGCTCTGTGGTGCTTTGTTTGGCTCTGTTTTGGTCTTTTTGGTTCTGTGTGGGTCTCTACTGCGCTTTTTGACTCTGTTTGGCTCTTTTTGGCTCTGTATGGCTCTGTTTTGCTCTGTTTGGCTCTGTTTGGCTATGTTTTGCTCTGTGGTGATTTGTTTGGCTCTGTTTTGGTCTGTTTGACTCTGTGTTGGTCTGTTTTGCTCTCTTTGGCTCTGTTTAGCTCTGCTTTGCTCAGTTTGGCTCTGTTTGGCTATGTTTTGCTCTGTGGTGATTTGTTTGGCACTGGTTGGCTCCTTTTGGCTCTGCTTGGTTCTGTTTTGCTCTGCTTTGCTCTGTTTTGCTCCGTTTGCTCTGTTTCGCTCTGTTTCGCTCTGTTTGCTCTGCTTTGCTCTGTTTGACTCTGTTTGGTTCTGTTTTGCTCTGTGTCGCTCTGTTTTGCTCTGTTTGGCTCTGTTTTGCTCTGTTTCACTCTGTATGAATCTGTTTGGCTCTGTCTGGCTCTGTTTGGCTGTGTTTTTTCTCTGTTTGGCTATCTTTCGCTCTGTTTTGCTCTGTTTGGCTCTGTCTCTGTTTGGCTCAGTTTGCTCTGTTTGACTCTGCTTGGCTCTGCTTGGCTCTGTTTGGCTCTGATTGGCTCTGTCTGGCTCCGTTTGGCTCTGTTTTGCTCTGTTTGGCTCAGTTTGGCTCTGTATTGATCTGTCTGGTTCTTTTTGGCTCTGTTGTGATCTGTTTGGCTCTTTTTCTTCTCTGTTTGGCTCTGTTTGGTTCTGTTTGTCTACTGTTTTGCTCTGTTTGGCTCTGTTTAGCTCTGTTTTGCTCAGTTTGGCTCTGTTGTGGTCTGTTTGTCTGTGTCTGGTTCTGACTGGCTTTGTTTGGTTCTTCTTTGCTCTGTTTCGCTCTGTTTTGCTATGCAGCTCTGTTTTGCTCTGTTTGACTCTGATTGGTTCTGCTTTGCTCTGATTCACTCTGTTTTGCTCTTGTTGGCTCTGTTTTGCTCTGTTTCACTCTGTTTGACTGTGTTTGGCTCTGTCTGGCTCTGTATGGCTCTGTTTGGTTTTCTTTGGCTCTGTTTTGCTCTGTTAGGCTCTGTTTGTCTCTGATTGGCGCTATTTTGCTCTGTTTCACTCTTTTCGGCTCTGTTTGACTCTGTTTGGCTCTGTGGTGCTTTGCTTTGCTCTGTTTTGGTCTTTTTGGCTCTGTGAGGGTCTCTATTGCGCTTTATGACTCTGTTTGGCTCTGTATCGCTCTGTTTTGCTCTGTTTGGCTCTGTTTGGCTCTGTATTGATCTGTCTGGTTCTGTTTGGCTCTGTTGTGCTCTGTTTGGCTCTGTTTCTTCTCTGTTTGGCTCTGCTTTGCACTGTATTGATCGGTTTGACTCTGTTTGGCTCTGTTCGGCTCTGTTTGGCTCTATTTGGTTCTGTTCTGTTCTGATTGGCTCCGTTTGGATCTGTTTGTCTCTGTCTGGCTCTGTTTCGCTCTGTTTCTTCTCTGTTTGGCTCTGATTGGCTCTGTATTGATCTGTTTGACTCTGTTTGTCTCTGTTTTGCACTGTTGTGCTCTGTTTGACTCTGCTTGGCACTGCTTGGCTCTGTTTGGCTCTGTTTGGCTCTGTCTGGCTCTGTTTGGCTCTGTTTTGCTCTGTATTGATCTGTCTGGTTCTGTTTGTCTCTGTTGTGCTCTGTTTGGCTCTGTTTCTTCTCTGTTTGGCTCTGTTTGGCTCTATTTGGCTCTGTTCAGTTCTGATTGGCTCCGTTTGGATCTGTTTGGCTCTGCCTGGCTCTGTTTCGCTCTGTTTCTTCTCTGTTTGGCTCTGTATTGATCTGTTTGACTCTGTTTTTCACCGTTTTGCTCTGTTTGACTCTGTTTGGTTCTGCTCTGCTCTGATTCGCTCTGTTTTGCTCTGTTTGGCTCTGTTCGGCTCTGTTGGACTCTGTTTGGCTCTGTGGTGCTTTGTTTGGCTCTGTTTTGGTCTTTTTGGTTCTGTGTGGGTCTCTACTGCGCTTTTTGACTCTGTTTGGCTCTTTTTGGCTCTGTATGGCTCTGTTTTGCTCTGTTTGGCTCTGTTTGGCTATGTTTTGCTCTGTGGTGATTTGTTTGGCTCTGTTTTGGTCTGTTTGACTCTGTGTTGGTCTGTTTTGCTCTCTTTGGCTCTGTTTAGCTCTGCTTTGCTCAGTTTGGCTCTGTTTGGCTATGTTTTGCTCTGTGGTGATTTGTTTGGCTCTGGTTGGCTCTTTTTGGCTCTGCTTGGTTCTGTTTTGCTCTGCTTTGCTCTGTTTGGCTCTGCTATGCTCTGTTTGGCTCTGTTCGGCTCTGTTGGACTCTGTTTGGCTCTGTGGTGCTTTGTTTGGCTCTGTTTTGGTCTTTTTGGTTCTGTGTGGGTCTCTACTGCGCTTTTTGACTCTGTTTGGCTCTTTTTGGCTCTGTATGGCTCTGTTTTGCTCTGTTTGGCTCTGTTTGGCTATGTTTTGCTCTGTGGTGATTTGTTTGGCTCTGTTTTGGTCTGTTTGACTCTGTGTTGGTCTGTTTTGCTCTCTTTGGCTCTGTTTAGCTCTGCTTTGCTCAGTTTCGCTCTGTTTGGCTATGTTTTGCTCTGTGGTGATTTGTTTGGCTCTGGTTGGCTCTTTTTGGCTCTGCTTGGTTCTGTTTTGCTCTGCTTTGCTCTGTTTGGCTCCGTTTGCTCTGTTTCACTCTGTTTTGCTCTGTTTGCTCTGCTTTGCTCTGTTTGACTCTGTTTGGCTCTGTTTTGCTCTGTGTCGCTCTGTTTTGCTCTGTTTGGCTCTGTTTTGCTCTGTTTCACTCTGTATGAATCTGTTTGGCTCTGTCTGGCTCTGTTTGGCTGTGTTTTTTCTCTGTTTGGCTATCTTTCGCTCTGTTTTGCTCTGTTTGGCTCTGTCTCTGTTTGGCTCAGTTTTGCTCTGTTTGACTCTGCTTGGCTCTGCTTGGCTCTGTTTGGCTCTGTTTGGCTCTGTCTGGCTCTGTTTGGCTCTGTTTTGCTCTGTTTGGCTCTCTTTGGCTCTGTATTGATCTGTCTGGTTCTTTTTGGCTCTGTTGTGATCTGTTTGGCTCTTTTTCTTCTCTGTTTGGCTCTGTTTGGTTCTGTTTGTCTCTGTTTTGCTCTGTTTTGCTCTGTTTGGCTCTGTTTAGCTCTGTTTTGCTCAGTTTGGCTCTGTTGTGGTCTCTTTGTCTGTGTCTGGTTCTGACTGGCTTTGTTTGGTTCTTCTTTGCTCTGTTTCGCTCTGTTTTGCTATGCAGCTCTGTTTTGCTCTGTTTGACTCTGATTGGTTCTGCTTTGCTCTGATTCACTCTGTTTTGCTCTGTTTGGCTCTGTTTTGCTCTGTTTCACTCTGTTTGACTGTGTTTGGCTCTGTCTGGCTCTGTTTGGCTCTGTTTGGTTTTCTTTGGCTGTTTTTGCTCTGTTAGGCTCTGTTTGTCTCTGATTGGCGCTATTTTGCTCTGTTTCACTCTTTTCGGCTCTGTTTGACTCTGTTTGGCTCTGTGGTGCTTTGCTTTGCTCTGTTTTGGTCTTTTTGGCTCTGTGAGGGTCTCTATTGCGCTTTATGACTCTGTTTTGGCTCTGTATCGCTCTGTTTTGCTCTGTTTGGCTCTGTTTGGCTCTGTATTGATCTGTCTGGTTCTTTTTGGCTCTGTTGTGATCTGTTTGGCTCTTTTTCTTCTCTGTTTGGCTCTGTTTGGTTCTGTTTGTCTCTGTTTTGCTCTGTTTTGCTCTGTTTGGCTCTGTTTAGCTCTGTTTTGCTCAGTTTGGCTCTGTTGTGGTCTCTTTGTCTGTGTCTGGTTCTGACTGGCTTTGTTTGGTTCTTCTTTGCTCTGTTTCGCTCTGTTTTGCTATGCAGCTCTGTTTTGCTCTGTTTGACTCTGATTGGTTCTGCTTTGCTCTGATTCACTCTGTTTTGCTCTGTTTGGCTCTGTTTTGCTCTGTTTCACTCTGTTTGACTGTGTTTGGCTCTGTCTGGCTCTGTTTGGCTCTGTTTGGTTTTCTTTGGCTCTGTTTTGCTCTGTTAGGCTCTGTTTGTCTCTGATTGGCGCTATTTTGCTCTGTTTCACTCTTTTCGGCTCTGTTTGACTCTGTTTGGCTCTGTGGTGCTTTGCTTTGCTCTGTTTTGGTCTTTTTGGCTCTGTGAGGGTCTCTATTGCGCTTTATGACTCTGTTTGGCTCTGTATCGCTCTGTTTTGCTCTGTTTGGCTCTGTTTGGCTCTGTATTGATCTGTCTGGTTCTGTTTGGCTCTGTTGTGCTCTGTTTGGCTCTGTTTCTTCTCTGTTTGGCTCTGCTTTGCTCTGTATTGATCTGTTTGACTCTGTTTGGCTCTGTTTCGGCTCTGTTTGGCTCTATTTGGTTCTGTTCGGCTCTATTTGGCTCTGTTCTGTTCTGATTGGCTCCGTTTGGATCTGTTTGTCTCTGTCCGGCTCTGTTTCGCTCTGTTTCTTCTCTGTTTGGCTCTGATTGGCTCTGTATTGATCTGTTTGACTCTGTTTGTCTCTGTTTTGCACTGTTGTGCTCTGTTTGACTCTGCTTGGCACTGCTTGGCTCTGTTTGGCTCTGTTTGGCTCTGTCTGGCTCTGTTTGGCTCTGTTTTGCTCTGTATTGATCTGTCTGGTTCTGTTTGTCTCTGTTGTGCTCTGTTTGGCTCTGTTTCTTCTCTGTTTGGCTCTGTTTGGCTCTATTTGGCTCTGTTCAGTTCTGATTGGCTCCGTTTGGATCTGTTTGGCTCTGCCTGGCTCTGTTTCTTCTCTGTTTGGCTCTGTATTGATCTGTTTGACTCTGTTTTTCACCGTTTTGCTCTGTTTGACTCTGTTTGGTTCTGCTCTGCTCTGATTCGCTCTGTTTTGCTCTGTTTGGCTCTGTTTTGCTCTGTTTCAATCTGTTTGACTCTGTTTGGCTCTGTCTGGCTCTGTTTCACTCTGTTTGGCTTTATTAGGCTCTGTTTTGCTCTTTTAGTCTCTCTTTGTCTCTGATTGGCGCTGTTTTGCTCTGTTTGACTCTTCTTGCCTCTGCTTGGCTCTGTTTGGCTCTGTTTGGCTCTGTTGGACTCTGCTGTGGTCTGCTTGGCTCTGTTTGACTCTGTTTGGCTCTGATTGTCTCTGTTTCGCTCTGTTCGGCTCTGCTTTGCTCTGTTTGACTCTGTCTGGCTCTGTATGGCTCTGATGTGCTCTGTTCGGCTCTGTTTGGCTCTGTCTGACTCTGATTGGTTCTGTTTGGCTCTGTCTGGCTCTGTTTGGCTCTGTTTGGCTCTGTTTGGCTCTGCTTTGCTCTGCTTGGCTCTTTTTGGCTCTGTTTGCCTCTGTTTGGCTCTGCTTGGCTCTGTTTTGCTCTGATTTGCTTTGTTTGACACTGGTTAGCTCTGTTTGGCTCTGTTCTGCTCTGTTTGGCTCTGTTTTGCTCTGTTTGGCTCTGTTTGGCTCTGCAGTGCTCTGTTTGGCTCTGTTTGGCTTTGTTGGGCTCTGTTTGACTCTGTCTGTTTCTTTTTGGCTCTGCTTGGCTCTGTTTGGCTCTGCTATGCTCTGTTTGGCTCTGTTCGGCTCTGTTGGACTCTGTTTGGCTCTGTGGTGCTTTGTTTGGCTCTGTTTTGGTCTTTTTGGTTCTGTGTGGGTCTCTACTGCGCATTTTGACTCTGTTTGGCTCTGTATGGCTCTGTTTTGCTCTGTTTGGCTCTGTTTGGCTCTGTTTGACTCTGTTTGACTCTCTTTGGCTCTGTTTGACTCTGTTTGGCTCGGTTGTGCTCTGTTTGGCTCTGATTGGGTCTGTTTTGCTCTGTTTGGCTCTGTTTGGCTCTGTTTGGCTGTGAAATGCTCTGTTTGGCTCTGTTTTGCTCTGTTTGACTCTGTCTGGCTCTGTTTTGCTCTGTTTGGCTCTGTCAGGCTCTGATTGGCTCTGTTTGGCTCTGTCTGTCTTTGTTAGGCTCTGTTTGGCTCTGTTAGGCTCTGTCTGTTTCTTTTTGTCTCTGCTTGGCTCTGTTTGGCTCTGCTATGCTCTGTTTGGCTCTGTTCGGCTCTGTTGGACTCTGTTTGGCTCTGTGGTGCTTTGTTTGGCTCTGTTTTGGTCTTTTTGGTTCTGTGTGGGTCTCTACTGCGCTTTTTGATTCTGTTTGGCTTTTTTTGGCTCTGTATGGCTCTGTTTTGCACTGTTTGGCTCCGTTTGGCTCTGTTTGACTCTGTTTGTCTATGATTGGCGCTATTTTGCTCTGTTTCACTCTTTCGGCTCTGTTTGACTCTGTTTGGCTCTGTGGTGCTTTGCTTTGCTCTGTTTTGGTCTTTTTGGCTCTGTGTGTGTCTCTATTGCGCTTTTTGACTCTGTTTGGCTCTGTATCGCTCTGTTTTGCTCTGTTTGGCTCTGTTTGGCTCTGTATTGATCTGTCTGGTTCTGTTTGGCTCTGTTGTGCTCTGTTTGGCTCTGTTTCTTCTCTGTTTGGCTCTGCTTTGCTCTGTATTGATCTGCTTGACTCTGTTTGGCTCTGTTCGGCTCTGTTTGGCTCTATTTGGTTCTGTTCTGTTCTGATTGGCTCCGTTTGGATCTGTTTGTCTCTGTCTGGCTCTGTTTCGCTCTGTTTCTTCTCTGTTTGGCTCTGATTGGCTCTGTATTGATCTGTTTGACTCTGTTTGTCTCTGTTTTGCACTGTTGTGCTCTGTTTGACTCTGCTTGGCACTGCTTGGCTCTGTTTGGCTCTGTTTGGCTCTGTCTGGCTCTGTTTGGCTCTGTTTTGCTCTGTATTGATCTGTCTGGTTCTGTTTGTCTCTGTTGTGCTCTGTTTGGCTCTGTTTCTTCTCTGTTTGGCTCTGTTTGGCTCTATTTGGCTCTGTTCAGTTCTGATTGGCTCCGTTTGGATCTGTTTGGCTCTGCCTGGCTCTGTTTCGCTCTGTTTCTTCTCTGTTTGGCTCTGTATTGATCTGTTTGACTCTGTTTTTCACCGTTTTGCTCTGTTTGACTCTGTTTGGTTCTGCTCTGCTCTGATTCGCTCTGTTTTGCTCTGTTTGGCTCTGTTCGGCTCTGTTGGACTCTGTTTGGCTCTGTGGTGCTTTGTTTGGCTCTGTTTTGGTCTTTTTGGTTCTGTGTGGGTCTCTACTGCGCTTTTTGACTCTGTTTGGCTCTTTTTGGCTCTGTATGGCTCTGTTTTGCTCTGTTTGGCTCTGTTTGGCTATGTTTTGCTCTGTGGTGATTTGTTTGGCTCTGTTTTGGTCTGTTTGACTCTGTGTTGGTCTGTTTTGCTCTGTTCGGCTCTGTTTAGCTCTGCTTTGCTCAGTTTGGCTCTGTTTGGCTATGTTTTGCTCTGTGGTGATTTGTTTGGCTCTGGTTGGCTCTTTTTGGCTCTGCTTGGTTCTGTTTTGCTCTGCTTTGCTCTGTTTGGCTCTGCTATGCTCTGTTTGGCTCTGTTCGGCTCTGTTGGACTCTGTTTGGCTCTGTGGTGCTTTGTTTGGCTCTGTTTTGGTCTTTTTGGTTCTGTGTGGGTCTCTACTGCGCTTTTTGACTCTGTTTGGCTCTTTTTGGCTCTGTATGGCTCTGTTTTGCTCTGTTTGGCTCTGTTTGGCTATGTTTTGCTCTGTGGTGATTTGTTTGGCTCTGTTTTGGTCTGTTTGACTCTGTGTTGGTCTGTTTTGCTCTCTTTGGCTCTGTTTAGCTCTGCTTTGCTCAGTTTGGCTCTGTTTGGCTATGTTTTGCTCTGTGGTGATTTGTTTGGCTCTGATTGGCTCTGTTTGGCTCTGCTTGGTTCTGTTTTGCTCTGTTTGGCTCTGTTTGGCTCTGTTTCGCTCTGTTTCACTCTGTTTTGCTCTGTATGGCTCTGTATGGCTCTGTTTGGCTCTGTTCCGCTCTGTCGGACTCTGTTTGGCTCTGCTTGGCTCTGTTTGCCTCTGTTCTGCTCTGTTTCACTCTGTTTTGCTCTGTTTGGCTCTGTTAGGTTCCCGTTGGCTCTCTCTGGATCTGTTTTCCTCTGTTCAACTCTGTCTGGCTCTGTCTGGCTCTGTTTGGCTCTGTTGGGCTCTGTTGTTCTCTGTTTCGCTCTGTTTGGCTCTGTATGGCTATGTTTGGCTGTGCTTGGCTCTGCTTGGCTCTATTTTGCGCTGTTTGGTTCTGTTTGGCTTGGTTTGGCTCTGTTGGGCTCTGTTTGGCTCTGTTTGGCTCTGATTGGATATGTTTGGCACTGTTTGGCTCTGTTTGGCTCTGAAGTGCCTTGTTTGACTCTCTTTGGCTCTGTTTGGCTATGTTTTGCTCTGTTTTGATCTGTTTGAATCTGTTTGTCTCTGTTTGGCTGTGCTTGGCTCTGTTTGACTCTGTTTTGCGCTGTATGGCTCTGTTTGGCTCTGTTTGGCTCTGTTGGGCTCTGTTTGGCTCTGTTTGGCTCTGTTTCGCTCTGTTTGAATCTGTTTGGCTCTGTTGGGCTCTGTTTGGCTCTCTTTGGCTGTGTTTGGCTGTGTTTGGCTCTGTTTGGCTCTTTTGTGCTCTATTTGGCTCTGTTTGGATCCGTTTCACTCAGTTTGACTCTGTTTGGCTCTGTTTGGCTCTGATGTGCTCTGTTTGACTCTGTTTGGCTATGTTTTGCTCTGTTTTGATCTGTTTGACTCTGTTTGTCTCTGTTTGGCTGTGCATGACTCTGTTTGGCTCTGTTTTGCGCTGTTTGTCTCTGTTTGGCTTGGTTTGGCTCTGTTGGGATCTGTTTGGCTCTGTTGGGCTCTGTTTGGCTCTGTTTGGCTCTGTTTGGCTCTGTTCAGCTCGGTTTGGCTCTATTTAGCTCTGTTTGGCTCTGTTATGCTCTCTTTCACTCTGTTATGCTGTGTTTGGCTCTGATTGGCTCTGATTTGCTCTGTTTCACTCTGTTTCACTCTGTTTTGCTCTGTTTGGCTCTGATTGGCTCTGATTTGCTCTGTTTCACTCCGTTTTGCTCTGTTTGGATCTGTATGGCTCTGTTTGGCTCCGTTCTGCTCAGTTTGAGTATGTTTGGCTCTGTTTGGCTCTGTTTGGCTCAGTTTGGCTTTGTTGTGCTCTGTTTGGATCTGTTTGGCTCTGGGTGGCTCTGTTTCACTCTGTTTGACTCTGCTTGGCTCTGTCTGGCTCTGTTCTCCTCTGTTTCACTCTGGTTTGCTCTGTTTTGCTCTGTATGGCTCTGATTGGCTCTCTTCTGCTCTGTTTGACTCTGTTTGGCTCTGCTAGGCTCTGTTTCTCTCTGCTTTGCTCTGCTTCACCATGTTTGGCTCTGTTTGGCTCTGTTTGCTCTGTTTAACTCTGTTTGGCTCTGTTTGGCCTCTG
>NW_027597974.1:0-55000 GCF_964194155.1 Cetorhinus maximus
GGAAAAGAGGAGGAGGGCAGAGGGGGAGGAGGGCAGAAGGAAAAGAGGAGGAGGGCAGAAGGAAAGGAGGGCAGAGGGAGAGGAGGAGGGCAGAAGGAAAGGAGGGCAGAGGGAGAGGAGGAGGGCAGGGGGAGAGGAGGAGGAGGAGGGCAGGGGGAGAGGAGAAGGAGGGCAGAAGGAAAGGAGGGAGAGGAAGAGGAGGGCAGACGGGGGGAGGAGGAGGGCAGGGGGGGGAGGAGGAGGGCAGAGGGGGGGAGAAGAGGAGTAGGGCAGAGGGGGGGAGGAAGAGGAGGAGGGCAGGGGGAGAGGAAGAGGAGGAGGGCAGGAAGAGGAGGAGGGCAGGAAGAGGAGGAGGGCAGGGGAGAGGAAGAGGAGGGCAGGGGGAGAGGAAGAGGAGGGCAGGGGGAGAGGAGGAGGGCAGCGTGAGGCAGAGGGAAAGGAGGGGGGGCAGAGGGAAGGGGGAGTCAGAGGGAAAGGAGAGGGAGTCAGAGGGAAAGGAGGAGGGCAGAGGGAAAGGAGGAGGGCAGAGGGTGTCAGAGAGAAAGGAGGGGAGGCGGAGGGAAAGGAGGGGGCAGAGGAAGTCAGAGGGAAAGGAGGCGGGCAGAGGGAGAGGAGGGGGGCAGAGGGAAAGGAGGGCAGAGGGAGTCGGAGGGAAAGGAGGGCAGAGGGAGTCGGAGGGAAAGGAGGGCAGAGGGAGTCGGAGGGAAAGGAGGGCAGAGGGAGTCGGAGGGAAAGGAGGAGAGCAGAAGGAAAGGAGTAGGGCGGAGGGAAAAGAGGGCAGAGAGGGAGGGGTGACGGAATGGAGTGAGGGAGAAGGGAGACAGGAAAGGAGTGAGGGTGGGGGACAGAGGGAAAGGCATGAGGGAGAAAAGGACAGTCAAAGGAAGAGGGGAGGGAGCAGAGGGTGGGTGAGGGTGAGATGGAGGTGAAGACAGAGGGAGAGTGGGTGAGGGGGGGAGACGGACAGAGGGAGAGGAGGAGGGGGGTGGACGGAGGGAGAGGAGGAGGGGGCCGGACGGAGGGAGAGGAGGGGGGACGGAGCGAGGGAGGCACGGAGGGAGGGAGGGAGGCACGGAGGGAGGAGAGGGCGGCACGGGGAGAGGGAGGGGAGGGGGGCACGGGGAGGAGGGAGGAGGGGGCACGGGGAGAGGGGGGGAGGGGGGCACGGGGAGAGGGAGGGAGGGAGGGGGCACGGGGAGAGGGCACGGGGAGAGGGAGGCAGGGAGGGGGCACGGGGAGAGGGAGGCAGGGAGGGCGCACGGGGAGAGGGAGGGAGGGGGCACGGGGAGAGGGAGGGAGGGAGGGGGCACGGGGAGAGGGCACGGGGAGAGGGAGGCAGGGAGGGGGCACGGGGAGAGGGAGGGAGGGCGCACGGGGAGAGGGAGGGAGGGGGCACGGGGAGAGGGAGGGAGGGAGGGGGCACGGGGAGAGGGAGGGAGGGAGGGGGCACGGGGGGAGGGAGGGAGGGGGCACGGGGAGGGAGAGAGGGGGCACGGGGAGGGAGAGAGGGGGCATGGGAGAGGGAGGGAGGGGGCACGGGGAGGGAGGGGCACGGGGAGGGAGGGAGGGAGGGGGCACGGGGAGGGAGGGAGGGAGGGGGCACGGGGAGGGAGGGAGGGGGCACGGGGAGGGAGGGAGGGAGGGGGCACGGGGAGTGGGAGGGAGGGAGGGGCACGGGGAGAGGGAGGGAGGGGGCACGGGGAGAGGGAGGGAGGGAGGGGGCACGGGGAGAGGGAGGGAGGGGGCACGGGGAGAGGGAGGGAGGGGGCACGGGGAGGGGGAGGGAGGGAGGGGGCACGGGGAGAGGGAGGGAGGAGGGGGCACGGGAGGGAGGGAGCACGGAGGGAGGGAGGGGGCACGGGGGGAGGGAGGGAGGGAGGGGGGCACGGGGGGAGGGAGGGAGGGGGCACGGGGAAAGGGAGGGGGCACGGAGGGAGGGAGGGAGGGCACGGGGGGAGGGAGGGGGCAGGGGGGAGGGAGGGGGTACGGGGGGAGGGAGGGGGCACGGGGGGAGGGAGGGGGCACGGGGGAGGGAGGGAGGCAGGGGGCACGGAGGGGAGGGAGGGAGGCAGGGGGCACGGAGGGAGGGAGGGAGGCAGGGGGCACGGGGAGAGGGAGGGAGGCAGGGGGCACGGGGAGAGGGAGGAGGCAGGGGGCACGGGGAGAGGGAGGGAGGCAGGGGGGCACGGTGAGAGGGAGGGAGGGAGGGGGCACGGGGAGACGGACGGAGGGAGGGGAGGGGAGGGGGCACGGGGAGACGGAGGGGAGAGGGGCACGGGGAGATGGAGGGAGGAGAGGGGAGAGGGGCGGACGGAGGGAGGGGAGGGAGGCACGGGGAGAGGGGCGGACGGAGTGGGGGCACAGGGAGAGGGCTGGAGGAGACCGAGGGCGGGTGGAGGTAGGTGGGAGGGACGGGGGAGTCCAAGGGTGGGGGAGGGGGAAGGGGAGGGGAAGACACCAGGGGTGGAGGAGAGCGAGGCATTGGAGTCGGAGAGAAGTGAGGGGAGGGGAGAGACCGAGGGAGAGGAGGGGGATACAGGGGAGAAGACGGTGGGTGGAGGGAAGGGGGGTGACAGGGGGAGAGGAGGAAGGGAGGGGGATACAGGGGGAGAGGAGGGAGGGAGGGGGAGTCAGATGGAGGGGAGGGAGGGAGAAGGGAGACGGGGAGAGGAAGAAGGGAAGGGCTAGACGTAAGGGGTGGAGGAGGGATTGGGGAGACAAAGGGGGGTGAGGGGGCAGACAGAGGAGGGAGAGGTGAGAGTGTGAGGGAAAGGAGGAGGGTTGAGTTGTGAGGGAAAGAAGTAGAGGGGGCAGATGGAGGGAAAGGATTAAGGTGGAGATGATGGGAAAGGAGGGGGAGATGATGGGAAAGGAGGGGGAGACGATGGGAACGGAGGGGGAGACGATGGGAACGGAGGGGGAGACGATGGGAACGGAGGGGGAGACGATGGGAACGGAGGGGGGAGGCGACGGGAACGGAGGGGGGAGGCGACGGGAACGGAGGGGGAGACGACGGGAACGGAGTGGGGAGACGACGGGAACGGAGGGGGGAGACGACGGGAACGGAGGGGGGAGACGACGGGAACGGAGGGGGGAGACGACGGGAACGGAGGGGGGAGACGACGGGAACGGAGGGGGAGACGACGGGAACGGAGGGGGGAGACGACGGGAACGGAGGGGGGAGACGACGGGAACGGAGGGGGGAGACGATGGGAACGGAGGGGGAGACGATGGGAACGGAGGGGGGAGACGATGGGAACGGAGGGGGGAGACGATGGGAACGGAGGGGGGAGACGATGGGAACGGAGGGGGGAGACGATGGGAACGGAGGGGGGAGCGATGGGAACGGAGGGGGGGACGATGGGAACGGAGGGGGAGACGATGGGAACGGAGGGGGGAGACGATGGGAACGGAGGGGGGAGACGATGGGAACGGAGGGGGGAGACGATGGGAACGGAGGGGGGAGACGATGGGAACGGAGGGGGGAACGATGGGAACGGAGGGGGGAGTCGATGGGAAAGGAGGGGGGAGTCGATGGGAAAGGAGGGGGAGTCGATGGGAAAGGCGGGGGAGTCGATGGGAAAGTGGGAGGGAGTCGATGGGAAAGGCGGGGGAGTCGATGGGAAGGGGGGTGGGGGGAGTCGATGGGAAAGGGGGGGAGTCGATGGGAAAGGGGGGGGGAGTCGATGGGAAAGGGGGGGGGAGTCGATGGGAAAGGGGGGGGAGTCGATGGAAAGGGGGGGAGTCGATGGGAAAGGGGGGGAGTCGATGGGAAAGGGGGGGGAGAGAGGGAGACGATGGGAAAGGAGGGGGAGTCGATGGGAAAGGAGGGGGAGAGAGGGGAGTCGATGGGAAAGGAGGGGGAGAGGGGAGTCGATGGGAAAGGAGGGGGAGACGATGGGAAAGGAGGGGGAGACGATGGGAAAGGAGGGGGAGACGATGGGAAAGGAGGGAGACGATGGGAAAGGAGGGGGAGACGATGGGAAAGGAGGGGGAGACGATGGGAAAGGAGGGGGAGACGATGGGAAAGGAGGGGAAAGGGGAGGGGGCAGACGGGAAGGCGGGGGAGTGGGGAAAGGAGGGAAGGGGAGCAGGGAGACAAAGGAGAGAGGAGGAAAAGGAGTTGGGAGAGATGGAAAGGAGGGGGCTGGGGGTAAGGAAGGAGGAGATGGTGAAGAGACAGCAAGATGGGGGAGTGAGTGGGGAGAGCACGGGGAAAGGGAGGAAAGCAGGAGGCAAGAGGGAAATGGAGGAGGCGGGAGGGACAAAGGGGAAGGTGAGAGGGAAGTGGGGAAGGACAAAGGGGAAGGTGAGGGGGGAGGCAGGAGGGAAAGGAGAGGGGGAGTCAAAAGGAAAGAACGGAGGGGGAGACAGAAAGGGAGGCAGGAGGAAAGGTGAGGGGACTGATGGAGGAAACGGAGGGCGCTGGGGGTGAGAGGAAAGGGGAGAGGGGGAAAGGAGGCATGAGGTGGGGAAAGGGGAGAGGGGGAAAGGAGAGGGGGAGGCAAGAGGGAAATTTTTTCTCTGAGGGTTGTGCGACTTTGGAACTCTGCCTCAGGTGGTGATGGAGGCAGTGTCATTGAATATTTTTAAGGCAGGGGTAGATAGGTAAGGGAATCAAAGGTTATTGGGTTTAGATGGGAATGTGGAAGTCGAAATACAAGACCTGCCATGATCTTATTGAATGGCAGAGCAGGCGGCTTGAGGTGCAGAATGGTCTTCTCCTGTTCCTATTTCTTATGTTCTTATGAAAGGAGGGAGAGAGGGGGAGGTGACAATGAAAGGAGAAGAAGGGAGAGGTGAGAGAGAAAGGAGGGGATGGGGAGGTGAGAGGGAGGAGGTGAGGGGAAGGGGTGGAGGGCGTAGAGAGGAAGGAGGGAGAAGGGTGAGAGGAGGGAAATGGGGGAGGGAGACGGGGGGGAAGGAGATGGGAGAGAGGGGCCGGGGAGGGAGAAGGGGAGAGGGGGTGGGTGTGGGGTTGAGGTGAGAGTGGGGGTGAGGAGGAGATGGGATGGATGTGGGGGTGAGGAGAGAGGAGGGGGTTGGCTGAGGCTGTGAGGAGGAGAGAGGAGGGGATTGGCTGAGGCTGTGAGGAGGAGAGAGGAGGGGGTTGGCTGAGGGTGTGAGGAGGAGAGATGGGGTGGATGTGGGGGTGAGGAGGCGAGGTGGGGGTGAGGAGAGAGGGGGTTGGCTGAGGGTGTGAGGAGGAGAGATGGGGTGGATGTGGGGGTGAGGAGGCGAGCTGGGGGTGAGGAGAGAGGGGGTTGGCTGAGGGTGTGAGGAGGAGAGATGGGGTGGATGTGGGGGTGACGAGGCGAGGTGGGGTGAGGAGAGAGGAGGGGGTTGGCTGAGGGTGTGAGGAGGAGGGATGGAGTGAGGAGGCGAGGTTGGGATGAGGAGAGAGGAGGCGGTTGGCTGAGGGTGTGAGGAGGAGAGATGGGGTGGATGTGGGGGTGAGGAGGCGAGGTGGGGGTGAGGAGAGAGGAGGGGGTTGGCTGAGGGAGTGAGGAGGAGAGAGGAGGGAGTTGGCTGAGGGGGTGAGGAGGAGAGAGGAGGGAGTTGGCTGAGGGTGTGAGGAGGAGAGAGGAGGGAGTTGGCTGAGGGTGTGAGGAGGAGAGAGGGTGGTGGGTGTGGGGGTGAGGAGGAGAGAGGAGGGAGTTGGGTGAGGAGGAGGGAGTTGGCTGAGGGTGTGAGGAGGAGAGAGGAGGGGGTTGGCTGAGGGGGTGAGGAGGAGAGAGGGGGTGGGTGTGGGGGTGAGGAGGGGAGAATAGGTGAGGAGATGGTTTAAAGGGTTAAATGTAGGATAAGATGTTTCATGGTGTGTGGAGAGGGTTAGAAGGATTCGAACTCGGCTGGTGAGGTTGATTCCTGAGCCTCATTCCTGTGAGTTTGTCTGGGTCATTACCTCTGCCTCTGCAACGGCTCCCTGTGCTTCCTGAGTGATTTGACAAATTTTAGTCAGAGGATGTCTGATCCACATAGTCTGGGAAAGGCGCTCAATTCTAAGGACCTGCTAAGTTGGTGTGGTGACTGGGCTCGGGAGAGGAGAGGGCAAACAGGCTGGCATTCCTGCCCCTGCTTTCTGGCCTCCCCTTGGGAGTATTTAAGTTTCATTTGCAGGAAGGATTGCACTCAGCTGTGATGCTTCTGTGGCCGAATGGCCTCCCGGTCTGTGCTCAGGTGTGAAAGATGTCTGTTTAGTTGCTTGATCTGAGCCAACGGAGGGAGAGGAATCTCTGTGAACTGACAGTGTTTTAATTTAAAGAGCAGACCTGAGATACTGGCAACCTTTGGGGCTTTAGACAGCGACATTTCCTTGGGGCATGCCTCTTTATTTTTGCTCAGTAAGCCTGGGAAATGTTAGGGAGGGGTGGTTGACTTGTAGGGGAGTATGAAATGGAAAGTTGACCACCTCCCACGGGATGGAGAGGTTGTCACTTTGTGAGGTAGAATGAACTATTTGGCTTCTCGGTGGAACTGTTTAGTATGAAATTCTGCATTCCTTGGACATGTCCATATTTAATAAGTACATTTGGTCGAGGTTTGCTGCTGGGTGTAGGTGAGGGAATTTGTTGGGACAAATGGGTTTTGTCGGCAGTAAAGAAAGGTGGTTGCATTTTCCAGAGCTGTGTTTGTGCAGGAATGTGTGAAGAAGCTATCAGGTTGGATGGTTTCTGCATTGAGGGACTCCTTTCACTCCCCACATCTGTTTTTTCCAATAACAAGTTTTAGAATGATTGAGCTTTCTCCCCCTCCTATGGCCCAGCTGAGCCATTCAGCAGAACAGGAGACTATTCAGCCCCTTGAACCTGTTCTGCCCTTCAATTCGATCACGTCTGATCTGTATCTGAACTCCATCTACCCGCCTTTGCTCCATATCCCTCGATGTCCTTAGCCAATAAAAACCTATCAATCTCAGTCTTGAAAGGTCCACTTGACACCACCCCCACCCCTTCAGTATTCACTGAGCCTTTGGGAACAGAGGGGTCCAGATTTCCACCTACTCTTTGTGCGGATTTCATTCTTGAACAGCCTGTCTGTAATTTTAAAATTAACATCTTTTCGATCTTGATTTCCCCATTAGAGGAAATAGTTTCTTTATCTACCCTATCAAATCCTTTTTAACGGTTTAAACAACTCAATCAGATCACTCCTTAATCTTCTGACCTCAAAGGAATGTAAGCCTAGTTTATAAAACTTGTCCTCATAACTTAACCCTCTAGGTCCTGATATCATTTTGGTCTATCTACCAAGCACCCTTTCCAAGGCCAGTATATAGCTTTCTAAGGCTTGGTGCCCTGCACTCCCACCTCATTGTAAACCAGCACTCTGGAGATAAAGGCCAATATTCCATTAACTTTTTTCATTGCTATTCATTGATCTATCAGCTTTTAATGATTTATGTAGACTCTTACATCTTTTGACTCACTTTCTCACCATTTAGAAAACACTCCGATTTATCTTTCTTCTGTGCTAGGTTAAGATGATTTGCAAGTCCCTTTGGATTAGGGGGAGGGAGAAATCAGCCAGTGTTCCTGCTCCTAACGACTAGCCAGTGACTGCTGCTGAAAGGTATAATTCATGAGTGTGGATGTGAGATGAGATCAGGATTAGGTTAGCTTCACTCGACCTCCCCATGTCCAGAGAACCTGTGACATACTCTGCCTTGCACATGAAGAATAAGTGATGTCCTTGGTGACAGCCTCAGTAGGAATTCTACCTTCAACAGGAAAAGGGCACAAAAAGAAATGTCTGAAAAACAAGCCAGCCATGATCCTTGAGTTGGTCATCTCTTTATTTCTCTCCAGTTCTTCTGAATGTGTTGATCCTTTACTTGGGATATGGTTCCACAGGATCTGTTTGCAACCTTCCCTGAATGTTCATTCTTCTGTGCTTGAAAATTAAATGCCAGCAGGCCATTCAACTGTGGCGACATCTCAGTGAGGCCCAAACCTGTCCTTATCCAAGAGAAAGAAAAACAGAAAATGCTGGAAAAACTCAGGCCTGACAGCATCTGTAGAGAGAAAAACAGTTAACGTTTCGAGTCTCTATGACGCTTCTTCAGAGCTACAGAGAAGTAGAAATGCGATGAAATTTATACTGCTTAAGGGCGGGGAGCAGGTGAAGTTGGATAGAAGGCCAGCGATAGGTGGGGGCAAAGGAGAGATTGACAAAGATGCCATGAACAAAAGGGAAAAGGGGGTGTTAATGGTAGTGGTAAGAGCTAACAAAGGTGCTGATAATGCCATAAAGATAGGAAAGCAGAATGTGATAACAGCAGAACAGGGGTAAGCACTCTGAAAAGAACGACATGAACAAGTAACAGATGGCCCTTGTTGGTGGGGGAGGGGGTGGGGGCTCGGGAAAAAGGATCAAAAATGGGATGAAAAGGATAAAAAAGGAGATAAAACAATGAATAAAAATAAGTCGCTTAAAAAAAATTAGTTATGAAAGAAGGGATAAAAAAAAGGGTGAAGATGGAGTAGGGAGCTCATGGTCTGAAGTTATTGAACTCAATGTTAAGTCCTGAAAGCTGTAAAGTGCCTAATTGGAAGATGAGCTTATCAAAGATCCACATTGGTACTACCCACTGATAGTCACTAGACAGCAATCAGGAGCAGGAAACTCGTGGGTTTTTTTCCCTTTCTATTGTTCTTTAACTGAGGCTGAGTTGAGTATCCCTGCCGTTTTACCAGATCAGTTAACCTGTGGCAGACCAGGGAATCAGCCCTGCCACCTTCCTCGTCCTTTGTGGCTCAGCATCAAGGCAGGCTGTTCAGTCGGGTTCTGAGAGGTTTTCTCGTCATTTGATCAGGGCGGTGGCATGCGAGAGACCTCATTATAACCTTGGTTGAGACAGGGACTAAAGAGCTGAACTCCAGATGTGAAGTGAGAGTGACTGCCCTTGACATCAAGGCATCATTTGACCGAGTATGGCATCAAGGAGCCCTATCAAAACTGGGAATCGGGGAAAACCCTTCATTGGTTGGAGTCATACGTAGCACAAAGGAAGATGGTTGTGGTTGTTGGAGGCCAATCACCTCAGTTCCAGGTCACCACTGCAGGAGTTCCTCAGGGTAGTGTCCTCGGCCCAACCATCTCCAGCAGTTTCATCAATGGAGGCTCCACAAATATCCCTATCCTCAATGATGGGGGAGCCCAGCACATCAGTGCAAAAGATAAGGCTGAAACATTTGCAACAATCTTCAGCTAGAAGTGCCGAGTGAATAATTCATTCCCTCCCTGCCTCCAAGAGGTCCTCAGCATCACAGATGCCAGTCTTCAGCCAATTCAATTCACTCCATGTGATATCAAGAAATGGCTGTAGGCACTGGATACTGCAAAGGCTATGGGCCCTGACAATTCCAGCAATTGAACTGAAGGCTTGTGCTCCCAAACTTGCCGCGCCCCTAGCCAAGCTGTTCCAGTATAGCTACAAAACTGGCATCTACCCGGCTATGTGGAAAATTGCCCAGGTATGTCCTGTATACAAAAAGCAGGACAAATCCAACCCAGCCAATTACCACCCCATCAGTCTACTCTCCATCATAGCACCCTCGCCTTTGAATCAGAGGGTTGTGGGTTCATGTCCCACTCCTGGAAAAAACCAAGAACTGTGATTGTACTCGACAGAGTTGCAATCTGTGACTGTTGATAACTCGAAAGAGGATCAATAAGGTAATGGAAGGGGTCATCAACAGTGCTATCAAGTGCTCACTGATGCCTGTTTGGGTTCCGCCTGGGCCACTTAGCTCCTGACCTCATTACGGTCTTGGTTCAAACATGGACAAAAGAGCTGAACTCCCAAGGTGAGGTGAGAGTGACTGCCCTTAACATCAAGGCAGCATTTGACCGAGTGTAGCATCAAGGACCCCTAGCAAAGATGGAGTCAGTTCTCCACTGGTTGGAATCAATCATACCTAGCACAAAGGAAGATGGTTGTGGTTGTTGGAGGTCAGTCATCTCGGTTCCAGGACATCGCTGCAGGTGTTCCTCAGGGTCATGTCCTCTATCCAGCCATCTTCAGCTGCTTCATCAATGACTTCCTTCCATCATAAGATCAGAAGTGGGGATGTTTGTTGATGATTGCACAATGTTCAGCACCATTCACGACGACTCAGAAACTGAAGCAGCCCATGTCCAAATGCAGCAAAACCTGGACAATATCCAGGCTTGGACTGACAAGTGGCAAGTATCATTTGCACCACACACGTGTCAGGCAGTGATCACCTCCAACAAGAGAGAATCTAATCATCGCCCCTTGACGTTCAATGGCATTACCATCACTGAATCCTCCGCTATCAACATCCTGGGGGTTGACATTGACCAGAAACTGAACTGGATTAGCCATATAAATACTGTGGCTACAAGGGCAGGTCAGAGACTAGGAATCCTGCGAAGAGTAACTCATCCCCTGACTCCCCAAAGCCTGTCCACCATCTACAAGGCACAAGTCAGGAGTGTGATGGAATACTCCCCACTTGCCTGGATGAGTGCAGCTCCCACAGCACTTAAGAAGCTCAACATCATCCAGGACAAAGCAGCCCATTTGATTGGCACCCCATCCACAAACATTCATTCCTTCCACCACGACGCACATTAGCAGCAGTGTGTGTACCATCTACAAGATGCACTGCAGGAACTCACCAAGGCTCCTTAGATAGCACCTTCCAAACCCATGACCACTACCATCTAGAAGGACAAGGGCAGCAGATACATGGGAACACCACCTGGAAGTTCCCCTCCAAGTCACTGTCCATCCTGACTTGGAAACATATCGCTGTTCCTTCACTGTCGCTGGGTCAAAATCATGGAACTGCCTCCCTAACAGGTGTACCTACATCGCATGGACTGCAGCGGTTCAAGAAGGCAGCTCACCACCACCTTCTCAAGGGCCACTAGGGATGGGCAATAAATGCTGGCCCAGCCAGCAAAGCACACGTCCCATAAAGAAAAACCTTCCTCCCATCATAGGGTCAGAAGTGAGGATGTTCATAATGATTGCACAATGTTCAGCACCATTCACGACTCCTCAGATACTGAAGCAGTCCATGTCCGAATGCAGCAAGATCTGGACAATAACCAGGCTTGGGCTGACAAGTGTCAAGTAACATTTGCCCCACGCAAGTGTCAGGCAATGACTATCTCCAACAAGCAAGAATCTAACCACCGCCCCTTGACATTCACTTGGCATTACCATCGCTGACTGAGGGTTATCATTGCACAGAAACTGAACTGGACTAGCCATATAAATACTGTGGCTATAAGAGCAGGTCAGCGGCTGGGAATCCTGCAGCAAGTAACACATCTCCTGACTCCCAAAGCCTGTCCACCGTCTACAAGGCACAAGTCAGGAGTGTGATGGAATACTCCCCACTTGCCTGGATGAGTGCAGCTCCAACAACACTGAAGAAGCTCGACACCATCCAGGACAAAGCAGGCCCCGCTTGATTGGCACCACACCCACAAACATTCACTCCCTCCACTACCGAAGCACAGTAGCAGCAGTGTGTGTACCATCTACAAGATGCACTGCAGGAATTCACCAAGGCTCCTTCGACAGCACCTTCCAAACCCACGACCACCACCACCTAGAAGGACAAGGGCAACAGATAGATGGGAACACCACCACCTGGAAGTTCCCCTCCAAGTCACTCACCATCCTGACTTGGAAATATATCGCCGTTCCTTCACTGCCACTGGGTCAAAATCCTGGAACTCCCTCCCGAACAGCACCTACGCCATGTGGACTGCAACAGTTCAAGAAGGCAGCTCAGCACCACCTTCTCAAGGGCAATTAGAGATGGGTAATAAATATTGACCTAGCCAGCAATGTCTGCATCCCATGAATGAATAAAAAAACTTGGTCTACTGAGACACTCCTGTGTGGTGAAAGGACAGAGAGATGTACCCCCGGGATCTTTAGGGAGTATTGGGAATTAGTGTTTTCTTTCTTTTTTCACGAGCTGTGGGCATCACCGGCAGGGTCAGCATTTGTTGCCTATCCATAACTGTCCTTGAGAAGGTGGTGCTGAGCTGCCTTGACAACTGGGTGGCGGGGCCATCTCAGAGGGCAATTTAAGAGTCAAGCACAATGCTGTGGGTCTGGAGTCACATGTAGGCCAGATCGGGTAAGAACGGCAGATTTCCTTCTCTAAACCAGATGGGTTTTTACAACAATGATAGTTTCATGTGAGACGAGCTTTATATTCCAGATTTTATTCATTGAATTTAAATTCCACCAGCTGCCGTGGTGGGATTTAAACCTGTGTCCCCAGAGCATTAGCCTGGCCTCTGGATTACTAGTCCAGTGACATTACCTCTGCACCTCTGTCTCCCCATGGGATTAGGGTGACAAGGTTTGGATTAGTGGTTAGGGTGTCGAGGTCGAGCTGGTGCTTAGGGTGTAAGGGTTAGAGGTCAGGGTTTAAGGGTTAGAGGTCGGGGTGGAAGGGTTGAGTTAGTTTTTAGGGTGTTAGCATTATTGTTTGGTAGTTATTAAGGGCTGGGCTTGGAAACAGTCATTACTAATGCATTGTCAACAGCAGAACCACTATTGACAATGCCACTGCCTCCCTAAATTAAGTGCACAGGTGTGGTTGCTCTACAGTAATGTGTTCAGTTGCATGTGATGAGCAAATGTTTATGTAGTGTTGGATATTAGTTGATATTAGAAACCACCTGACTGTTACTATATTGATGCAAAGGCCCTCCTCCTTAAACTGGGTTTGGCTTGAGGCCCTCCCACTATCAGGGGTTTGTACCTTCCAAACAAACAGACAAAATGCAGAAATGTGATAGCATTTAGACACCTAAGCAAAGAGACAAGGCCGGTAGTGCAGTGCACTGACAAGATTGAAGAGACTGAGAGAAGACCAGATCTAACAGAGATTGCATTCCTGAGAAGTCTGAAGATTATAGGAAGACTGAAGAATTCCACAGTTACATTGGTAAAGGTTATCAACTCATTAAGGAGGATAAGGCAGATGAATGTGTGGCTGGAAAGTTGGTGTAGGAGGGAGGGCTTTAGATTCCTGTGACACTAGGGCTGGCTCTGGGGGAGATGGCAACTGTACAAGCCAGATGGGTTGCACCTGAATAGAGCTGGGACTGAGTTCCTTGCAGGGAGTTTTGCTAGTGCTATTGGGAGGGCTTTAAACTAACTCGGCAGAGTTGTGGGAATACCAGGGTGCACAAAATACTGGGAGGGAGAAATAGCATTAGTAAGGAGAATAGTAAGTTAATAGGTAAAGTTGGGGTAAGGGAGAAGGTAACGATCTAAATCATGGTTACTATCATGTATGTGAATGCAGGGAGTATAGTAAATAAGATTGAGGAGTTACAGGAGCAAAATGCCATGTGGAAATATGATGTTGTGGCGATAACAGAGACCTGGCTCAAGGAAGAGCAGAACTGGGTGTTAAATATTCCAGGGTACAAGGTGTTCCGAAAGGATAGGAAAGGAGGAGGGGTGATGGTATTGGTTAAGGAGAGCATTGCAGTGCTGGAGAAAGAGGATGTCCCAGAGGGTTCAAGGACAGAATCAATTTGGCTAGGGCTAAGGAACAAAAAGGGTGCAATTACATTGCTCGTTGTAGTCTATAGGCCGCCAACTAGCGAGAAGAACAAATCTACAGGGAAATTACAGAGAGATGCCAACATTATAGAGTAGTTATGGGGGACTTTAATTACCCGAATGTAGACTGGTTCAGTGGTAGTGAAAAGGGCGGAGAGGGGCAAAAGTCCCTAGATTGTGTTCAGGAGAATTTTCTACGGTATGTTTCCAATCCAACAAGAAAAGACACACTGTTGGACCTGGTTCTTGGAAATAAGGTGGACTAAGTAGATCAAGTGTCAGTGGGGGAACATTTAGGAGACAGTGATCATTGTATTGTTCGTTTTAGGGTGATGATAGAAAAGGACGATAGGCAATCCAGAGTAAGAATAATTAACTGGACAAGAGCTGACTTCGATGGGGCAGGAACGGAGCTGGGCCAGATAGACTGGAATGAAAGATTAGCAGGAAAAACTAGCTGAACAATGGGCTACCTTCAAAAAAGAATTGGTTCGGGCACAGTCAAGGTATATCCCATTGAAAGGGAAAGGTAGGGCAAACAAATCCAGAGCTCCCTGGATGAAAAAGGAGATAGAAATTAAGATAAAGAGGAAAAAGTGTGCTTATGACAGGTGTCAGGTAGAAAATACAATTGAGACCCAAGGAGAATCCAGAAGGTTCAGAGTGGATGTGAAAAAGCATATTAGGGAACGAAGAGGGATTATGAGAAAAGACTGGCAGCCAACATAAAGGGGAATCCCAAAGTCTTCTGTAGGCATATAAATAGTAAAAGGGTGGTCAAAGGAAGAGGAGCGCTAATTAGGGACCTAAAAGGGAATTTACACACGGACGAAGGGGCCATGACTGAGGTATTAAATTAATACTTTGCAGTCGTCTTTACCAAGGAGGTAGATGCTAGCCAGACCATGGTGACAGACGAGTAAACTCTTGTCACTAGAAGGGTTCAAAATTGATAAGGAGGAAATGTTGAATAGACTGTTGGTATTTAAAAGTTGACTAGGCACCAGGTCAGATGAGATGCATCTAAGGATATTGAAGGAAATGAGAGTAGAAATTGCAGGGGCACTGGCCATAATCTTTCAGTTTTCCTTAGACTCAGGGGTGGCACCAGAGGACTGGAGAATTGCAAACATTATGCCCTTGTTCAAAAAAGGCTGTAAGGATAAGCCCTGCAATTACAGAGCAGTCGGTTTAACTTCAGTGGGCAAGATTCTAGAAACAGTTATTTGGGATAGAATTAATAGTGGCATGGCAAAATATGGGTTGATAAGGAATATCATGGATTTTTAAAGGAGAAATCGTGTTTAACTAACTTGCTGGAGTTTTTTGAAGAGGTAATGGAAAAGGTCGATGAGGGTAATGCTGTCGATGTGCACATGGACTTCCAAAAGGCATTTGATACAGTGCCACACAACAGACTTGTGAGAAAAGTTATTGCTCATGGAATAAAAGGGACAGTAGCAACTGGATACAAAATTGGCTGAAAAATAGGAAGCAGAGAGTAATGGTCAATGGATGTTTTTCAGGCTGGAGGAAGGTTTGTAGTGGAGTTCCCCAGGGGTCGGTATTGGGATCCTTACTTTTCCTGATATATATTAATGACCTAGATCATGGTGTGCAGGGGTCAGTGTTTGCGGATGATACGAAGCTTGGGAGTATTGTGAACTGTGAGGAGGACGGTGTGGAACTTCAAAAGAACATAGACAAGTTGGTGGAGTGGACAGATAGGTGGTAGATGAAGTTCAGTGTGAGGTGATGCATTTTGGTAGGAAGAACATGGACAGAATATAAAGTAAGGTGAAATTTTGAAGGGGGTTCGGGAGCAGAAAGATCTGGATGTATGTGCATAGATCGTTGAAGGTGGCAGGACAGGCGGAGAGAGTACTTAATAAAGCATATAGTATCCTGAGCTTTATTAATAGGGGCATAGAGTACAAGAGCAGGGAAGTTATGCTGAGCTTATATAAGACACTGGTTAGACCTCAGCTGGAATATTGTATACATTTCTGGGCACCGCACTATAGGAAGGATGTGAACACACTGGAGAGAGTGCAGAAGAGGTTTACAAGAATGGTGCCAAGGATATGCTAATAGGGTGAGATGAAGAGGGGGGTAGGAGGAGGCTCGTGTGAAGCCATTATCATGGACAGTTGGGCCGATTAGCCTGTTGTGCGCTGTAAAGTCCATTAGTTTGATATGGTGCAGTATTAAAGTGAAAAGCTCTGACTGGTTCACCCACCCTCCGAACAGCTCATTAAATTGATCCAGTCAGCAGCTGAGCCACACTCAGCAGGAAGATCCCAGGTTTGATCACCAGCAGTTGTTGTCCATAGCAACCTGGGTAGAGAGGGAGGAGTTTGGCACACGATCCTGCTCTTGATTGACCCCTTGCTGGGATGAGAGAGCATTTTGAGGAGCTTGTCCAAAAGGCCTCCCCAACAATCACCGACCCGGATTGCACTTCAAAAATTCCACTTGGGGCTTTCCCTCCTAGTCCCGGGACAGGAGATGAGGCCTTCAGGAGGGTGTAAACTAAACACAGCAAAGCAGTTAGAAGCTGATACCTCAGTTCACAACAGGTTTCTGGAGGTGGTTGTAGGTCAGTCTTTCTCTTCCTAGAACAGCTACCGTGGGTTTATATTGTTCCCTGGGTGTTTGTTGCATTAAAGTCTGCTTCACATTTATGGCGTTGTCAGGGCCATTTTATTCTTGAGATGCAGGGCCACACTTCCTGTTGTAATTTCTCGTTTAATCCAGTTTATTTCCTTCCCGTCTGCAGAGAGGGAGTGTCACTGGCTAACAGTTCCATAGTTACACTTCAAAACTTTGCCCAGGAGGTGGGCTGTCCAATTATGGGGACATTGTAGTGAGCCCAATCTATCCACATCTAATTTGTTGTACTCCAGCTGCCACTGAAATGAGCACAGGCTGGTTGTTAAACCTGGGATTCACCTGCTGTTTATGGGTTGGTACCATCTCTGATCCGTGGCAGTGGGAAGGGTCACCAGTAACCAAAGCTGGAAGTAAAGAAAGACTTGCATTTTTTTTGTGCGTTTTTCATAATCTCAGGATGTCCCAAATCACTTTACAACCACCTAAGTATTTTTTAAAGTGTAATGATGTAGGAGGTTTGCACACTGACAGGTCCCTCAAATTGCAATGAGATAATTGATCAGATTATCTGTTTTCACTGATTTGATTGAAAGGTAAATATTTGGCCAGTTGAAGCCTCCTGTTCTATAAAATTGACCCAGGGAATCTTTTAAGTCCATTTAAGACTGTGGACATCACCTCCGTTTCAAAGACAGTACATGCAACAGTGCGGCGCACCCTCAGTACTGACGCTCTTACAGTGCGGCGCTCCCTCAGTACTGACCATCCGACAGTGCGGCGCTCCCTCAGTACTGACCCTCCGACAGTGCGGTGCTCACTCAGTACTGACCCTCTTACAGTGCGGCGCTCCCTCAGTACTGACCCTCCGACAGTGCGGCGCTCCCTCAGTACTGACCCTCCAACAGTGCGGCGCTCCCTCAGTACTGACCCTCCGACAGTGCAGTGCTCACTCAGTACTGACCCTCTTACAGTGCGACACTCCCTCAGTACTGACCCTCCAACAGTGCGGCGCTCCCTCAGTACTGACCCTCCTACAGTGCGGCGCTCCCTCAATACTGACCCTCTTACAGTGCGGCGCTCCCTCAGTACTGACCCTCTTACAGTGCGGCGCTCCCTCAGTACTGACCCTCTTACAGTGCGGCGCTCCCTCAGTACTGACCCTCTGACAGTGCGGCGCTCCCTCAGTACTGACCCTCTGACAGTGCGGCGCTCCCTCAGTACTGACCCTCTGACAGTGCGGCGCTCCCTCAGTACTGACCCTCTTACAGTGCGGCGCTCCCTCAGTACTGACCCTCTTACAGTGCGGCGCTCCCTCAGTACTGACCCTCCTACAGTGCGGCGCTCCCTCAGTACTGACCCTCTTACAGCGCGGCGCTCCCTCAGTACTGACCCTCCGACAGTGCGGCGCTCCCTCGGCACTGACCCTCCGACAGCACGCCGCTCCCTCGGCACTGACCCTCCGACAGCACGCCGCTCCCTCGGCACTGACCCTCCGACAGCACGCCGCTCCCTCGGCACTGACCCTCCGACAGCACGCCGCTCCCTCGGCACTGACCCTCCGACAGCACGCCGCTCCCTCGGCACTGACCCTCCGACAGCACGCCGCTCCCTCGGCACTGACCCTCCGACAGCACGCCGCTCCCTCGGCACTGACCCTCCGACAGCACGCCGCTCCCTCGGCACTGACCCTCCGACAGCACGCCGCTCCCTCGGCACTGACCCTCCGACAGCACGCTGCTCCCTCGGCACTGACCCTCCGACAGCACGCCGCTCCCTCGGCACTGACCCTTCGACAGCAAGCCGCTCCCTCGGCACTGACCCTCCGACAGCATGCCGCTCCCTCGGCACTGACCCTCCGACAGCACGCTGCTCCCTAGGCACTGACCCTCTGACAGCACGCCGCTCCCTCGGCACTGACCCTCCGACAGCACGCCGCTCCCTCGGCACTGACCCTCCGACAGCACGCTGCTCCCTCGGCACTGACCCTCCGACAGCACGCCGCTCCCTCGGCACTGACCCTCCGACAGCACGCCGCTCCCTAGGCACTGACCCTTCGACAGGTAGAAAGAAGTAATGTTTAAACCAGCATTTCTTAAAAATTATATTTGGTTTGGCTTGGTTCTTTGAGCGGCGTTGGCATTGGGAAAGGGAACATTTTGTGTTTTGGTCAGGTCATGGCTGGCTTTGAATGACTAGTAAAGCTCCCCCTACACCTCCCCACAGAAGTATTACAGCTCTTGCCGTGGTGCTACCCTTTGGTCTTGTGTCCCCTTGCCTTCCTCTCGCAATCCAATGGGAAAAAATATTCTGCATTCACCTTTGCTATTCTTTTCCCATCTTTTTCCTTCCTCAGCTCCCACAGCGATGCCAGTAATGATGGAGAAGTCGGGTTCAACGGGAATTCTGTCCCGTGGAACCAGAATGAAGAGCATTAACAATGGGAGCAACAACGGGAGCCAACACCCACGTCACTCGGAGGAGGAAAGCAGCGACGAGGAACGCTCGCACGGAGCCATGTCTGTCGTTTCCATTGAGTGGAAAAAACGGGACCAGCACGGCTTGCATGGTGAGGATCTATATTTTTATCTCATCTTCCACAACTCCTGTTTTACAGTTTCTGTTTGGTCGTACGTAAGTTGAGTATCGCTGAAATAAGAAACAATTTTGTCAAAGCTTTTCGTCTTGCATTCAGGCAATTCGCAAGAATCCCAAATGTAAAGGAACAACAATTTATACAATATGAGAACAGGGAGCTGATTGGTTGGCTCCTACTGTATAAATAGTTGTTCCCTCTACATTTGGCATTCTTGCAAATTGTCCTGATGAGTGCAAGAGAAAAAGCTTCGACAAAAAAAAATCTTTTTCTTTTTTTACAGTTGATGGGTGCAGTCCCAGTCTTAGTCTTTTTCATTCCTTGCCCCTCCACCCTTCCAATGTTTACTACTTTCCGTTGTTAACTATTCCAGTAATTTTCTGCCTTGCTTTTTCCTCTCCTTTAGACAGTATGATCCGGGTCGGATCCGATTACCAAGCTGTTGTTCCAGAGTGTCACCCAGGTATGATTTCCATTTGTAAAGTGGCCATAATTGCATTGGCCTTGAGGTGTGCGTGAGGTCTGTTGTAGTGAGCTGTTTCTATGAAGCGGGAGCTGCAATGAAGTGACAACAGACATATTTAGGAGGCGTTGTGCACTGTCCTGAGGGCCCTTACTATTTATCTGGTTGTTGTTGGCCTTCTGGTGTAGGCTCTTCAGGACCACATGATTGTCATGGATCTGAGTAAGGAAAAATCCAGCTTCACGGGTTGTATCTGGGCAGGTAGGAAAAATAATTGAAAAGGCTAATTGAACAAAGAGGGTAGAAAGTATGTTACATTTACATGAGGCTTTCGTTAGATCGGATCTGGAGTACTGAAGTGGCATCCCTTCTCCCTTGAGAATCCCTGAAAAGGCCTGACTACACAGAAACATACATAAACTGATATTGAAAACTCGAGAACACAGAATCCTCAAGGTACAAGTCACAAGTCACAGCATGGGCAAGCATGTGATAGTTTTCCCTACTCTCCAATATGTAATACCATGTGTAAGTGAGTTCTCCCCTTTTACAAGAAATTTTCTGATTCACAACTGAGCTTTGTTTGTTTTTTTAGACAGTTCTGCCCGTTTCAGTGAGAAGGATACAAAGGGCATGCTGGTATGGTCTCCCAATCACAACATTTCGGATGCGAAACGTAAGTTTTGTTGGTGACGATCTTGGTTTGAGAATTGAAAATCAAGCATAGCTGAATCTGAGCTAAAATAGCAATGAAGAAGGTCAGCTTGAGTATTACCATGACGGGGGTTATATCTTTCTTGAAAAGTGAAGACTGACGAACAAACACTTCACTGAAGGCATGAAGGGAAAAGCGGGAAAGAGGATGGGAATCAAAAATAGGCAGATCACGTGGTGGGGGGTGGCCGATTGCAGGCGGAGGGGGGAGGTGGCCGATTGCAGGCGGAGGGGGGAGGAGGCCGATTGCAGGCGGAGGGGGGAGGAGGCCGATTGCAGGCGGAGGGGGGAGGAGGCCGATCGCAGGCGGAGGGGGGAGGAGGCCGATCGCAGGCGGAGGGGGGAGGAGGCCGATCGCAGGCGGAGGGGGGAGGAGGCCGATCGCAGGCGGAGGGGGGAGGAGGCCGATCGCAGGCGGAGGGGGGAGGAGGCCGATCGCAGGCGGAGGGGGGAGGAGGCCGATCGCAGGCGGAGGGGGGAGGAGGCCGATCGCAGGCGGAGGGGGGAGGAGGCCGATCGCAGGCGGAGGGGGGAGGAGGCCGATCGCAGGCGGAGGGGGGAGAAGGCCGATCGCAGGCGGAGGGGGGAGGAGGCCGATCGCAGGCGGAGGGGGGAGGAGGTCGATCGCAGGCGGAGGGGGGAGGAGGTCGATCGCAGGCGGAGGGGGGAGGAGGCCGATCGCAGGCGGAGGGGGGAGGAGGCCGATCGTAGGGGGAGGAGGCCGATCGCAGGCGGAGGGGGGAGGAGGCCGATCGCAGGCGGAGGGGGGAGGAGGCCGATCGCAGGCGGAGGGGGGAGGAGGCCGATCGCAGGCGGAGGGGGGAGGAGGCCGATCGCAGGCGGAGGGGGGAGGAGGCCGATCGCAGGCGGAGGGGGGAGGAGGCCGATCGCAGGCGGAGGGGGGAGGAGGCCGATCGCAGGCGGAGGGGGGAGGAGGCCGATCGCAGGCGGAGGGGGGAGGAGGCCGATCGCAGGCGGAGGGGGGAGGAGGCCGATCGCAGGCGGAGGGGGGAGGAGGCCGATCGCAGGCGGAGGGGGGAGGAGGCCGATCGCAGGCGGAGGGGGGAGAAGGCCGATCGCAGGCGGAGGGGGGAGGAGGCCGATCGCAGGCGGAGGGGGGAGGAGGTCGATCGCAGGCGGAGGGGGGAGGAGGTCGATCGCAGGCGGAGGGGGGAGGAGGCCGATCGCAGGCGGAGGGGGGAGGAGGCCGATCGTAGGGGGAGGAGGCCGATCGCAGGCGGAGGGGGGAGGAGGCCGATCGCAGGCGGAGGGGGGAGGAGGCCGATCGCAGGCGGAGGGGGGAGGAGGCCGATCGCAGGCGGAGGTGGGGGGAGGCCGATCGCAGGCGGAGGGGGGGGAGGCCGATCGCAGGCGGAGGGGGGGGGGAGGCCGATCGAAGGCGGAGTGGGGGGGGAGGCCGATCGCAGGCGGAGGGGGGGTGAGGCCGATCGCAGGCGGAGGGGGGGGGAGGCCGATCGCAGGCTGGTGGGGGGGTGGAAGCCGATCGCAGGCGGGGGGTGAGGGAGGAGGCCGATCGCAGGCCGGGGTGGGGAGAGATCAGTTGAAAGTAAGGCCAGTAGATAGGCCAATCACAGTGAGGCAAGATCCTGACTAATATTCAAACATATCCTTGGGCTGATTCTAGTAGGTGCAGCCTCTCCAAATCCTGAAACTTTTTGTTAAGAGAGTTTTCTTCAATGATATTGGTTTTCAAATTATTAAGGAACATTCCCCCATTTGATGCAGTTTTCTAACCCTGTCTCTCTCTTTTCAGTCGATGAATATATCGCCATGGCCAAGGAGAAGCATGGGTACAACATAGAACAGGTATGGTGAAGATTTTGGTGGTCTCCAGGAGTGAATTACAGCCTGAAACCTAATCAAGGGGTTTGGCTAGAGGAGTGGATTTATATATAAACTAACAAATAACCAGGTGGGAGTTGTAGACTAGAATCTGATCGAGGGGTTCGGGGTGGTTTATATACAGAATAACAGATACCCGGGAGTGAGTTACAGACTGGAATCTACTCAAGGTGTTCGGGGTGGTTTATATACAGAATAACAGCAACACAGGAGTGAGTTACAGACTGGAATCTAATCGAGGGTTTCAGGGTGGTTTATATGTAGAATAACAGATACCCGGGAGTGAGTTACAGACTGGAATCTAATCGAGGGTTTCAGGGGGTTTATATATAAAATAACAGATACCCGGGAGTGAGTTACAGACTGGAATCTACTCAAGGTGTTCGGGGTGGTTTATATACAGAATAACAGCAACACAGGAGTGAGTTACAGACTGGAATCTAATCGAGGGTTTTAGGGTGGTTTATATATAGAATAACAGATATCCGGGAGTGAGTTACAGACTGGAATCTAATCGAGGGGTTCGGGGTGGTTTATATATAGAATAACAGATAGCCGGGAGTGAGTTACAGACTGGAATCTAATCGAGGGTTTCAGGGGGTTTATATATAGAATAACAGATACCCGGGAGTGAGTTACAGACTGGAATCTAATCGAGGGTTTCAGGGGGTTTATATATAGAATAACAGATACCCGGGAGTGAGTTACAGACTGGAATCTAATCGAGGGTTTCAGGGGGTTTATATATAGAATAACAGATACCCGGGAGTGAGTTACAGACTGGAATCTAATTGAGGGGTTCGGGGTGGTTTATATATAGAATAACAGATACCCGGGAGTGAGTTACAGACTGAAATCTACTCAAGGTGTTCGGGGTGGTTTATATGTGGAATAACAGATACCCAGGAGTGAGGTACAGACTGGAATCTAATTGAGGGCTTTGGGGTCGTTTATATATAGAATAACAGATACCCGGGAGTGAGTTACAGACTGGAATCTAATCAAGGGGTTCGGGATGGTTTATATATAGAATAACAGATACCTGGGACTGAGTTACAGACTGAAATCTAATCGAGGGGTTCGGGTGGTTTATATATAGAATAACAGATATCCGGGAGTGAGTTACAGACCGGAACCTGATCGAGGGTTTCAGGGGGTTTATATATAGAATAACATACCCGGGAGTGAGTTACAGACTGGAATCTAATCGAGGGTTTCAGGGGGTTTATATATAAAATAACAGATACCCGGGAGTGAGTTACAGACTGGAATCTAATCGAGGGGTTCGGGGTGGTTTATATATAGAATAACAGATACCCGGGAGTGAGTTACAGACTGGAATCTAATCGAGGGTTTCAGGGGGTTTATATATAGAATAACAGATACCCGGGAGTGAGTTACAGACTGGAATCTAATCGAGGGGCTCGGGGTGGTTTATATATAGAATGACAGATACCCGGGAGTGAGTTACAGACTGGAATCTAATCGAGGGGGTCGGGGTGGTTTATATATAGAATAACAGATACCCAGGAGTGAGTTACAGACTGGAATCTAATCGAGGGGTCCGGTGGGGTGGGGTGGTGGGGATGATAGATGGACGGGGTATGATTAGGCAGATTGGGTACAGGGTAGTGAGGCTGGGCCGAGGGAGGAAAGTTGGGTTATTGGGGGGGTGGGGTGATGGCAGTAAGAGATCTGGTGTGCTGATTGTTCGGTGCCTAATATCTGTTCATCTCTCTCTCTTTCTCTTCTCCACTGCCCCAGGCATTGGGAATGCTTCTGTGGCACAAACACGACGTTGATAAGTCACTCGCTGACCTGGCCAACTTCACACCTTTCCCGGATGAATGGACTGTAGAAGACAAAGTACTGTTTGAGCAGGCTTTCAGCTTCCATGGGAAGAGCTTCCAGCGCATCCAGCAGATGGTGAGAGCTGGCGTGGCCAAAGCCCCATCGTGCCTAAACGCTGCTGCGGTTTGCCTGTGCAAGGCAGAGGATCTTGCAGGGCTAGGAATTCTCATTTTGTCCCAGTGGTGTGCTGTGGGTCAGGATTGACAGAGTGGGACGGGGTGAGAATGGGAGCGCGAAAGGAGTGGGTGCGAGACTGGGAGATAGGCTGAGCAGATTGGAAACTCTGCTTGTTCCCCACCCCTCATGATAGAGGTGCTGTGGAGTTGAGCTGAGTTTTGATTGACTCTATTTACGAGGACAGACTTATAGAGAGAACAGCCAGTGCTTGTGATCACTGAGACTATCCTTGAACCAACACCTAAAATAGGTGAAAACAAAAACAGAATTACCTGGAAAAACTCAGCAAGTCTGGCAGCATCGGTGGAGAAGAAAAGAGTCGACGTTTCGAGTCCACATGACCCTTCAACAGAACTGAGTATAGTTAGGAGAGGGGTGAAATATAAGCTGGTTTAAGGTGGGGGGGCAGGGGGAGAGAAGTTGAGGGTGGGTTGGTTGTAGGGACAAGCAAGCAGTGATAGGAGCAGATAATCAAAAGATGTCACAGACAGAAGGATCAAAGAGGTGTTGAAGGTGGTGATATTATCTAAGAAAATGTGCTAATTAAGAATGGATGGCAGGACACTCAAGGTACAGCTCTAGTGGGGGTGGGGTGGAAAGACTGACAAGGTATTAGTTATAGATTTAAAAATAATGGAAATAGGTGGGAAAAGAAAAATCTATATAAATTATTGAAAACAAAAAGAAAAGGGAGGGGGAGGAAACGGGGTGGGGATGGGGGGAGGGAGTTTAAGATCTAAAGTTGTTGAATTCAATATTCAGCCCGGAAGGCTGTAAAGTGCCTAGTCGGAAGATGAGGTGCTGTTCCTCCAGTTTACGTTGGGCTTCACTGGAACAATGCAGCAAGCCAAGGACAGACATGTGGGCAAGAGAACAGGGTGGAGTGTTAAAATGGCAAGCGACAGGGAGGTTTGGGTCTTTCTTGCGGACAGACTGCAGGTGTTCCGCAAAGCGGTCGCCCAGTTTGCGTTTGGTCTCTCCAATGTAGAGGAAACCGCATTGGGAGCAACGAATGCAGTAGACTAAGTTAGGGGAAATGCAAGTGAAATGCTGCTTCACTTGAAAGGAGTGTTTGGGCCCTTGGACGGTGAGGAGAGAGGAAGTGAAGGGGCAGGTGTTGCATCTTCTGCGTGGGCATGGGAAGGTGCCATAGGTGGGGGTTGAGGAGTAGGGGGTGTTAGTGATCAGGCCATTACCAGATTGCTGTTTGTGGGATCTTGCACAGTGTGCAAATTGTCTGCCACATTTTCATTCATTGGCTTTGAAGCACTTTGAGGTGGTGAATGGTGCAGTATAAGTGCAAGTCTTTTTGTTTATAATGGGTGGGGCGTGGGGAAAGCAGGGCTGATGATCCTGCCAGAATTTGCCAAGCGTTTGATGGTTTCTGGCAAGTAATGCAGTCGGTCAGTGATATCCTCCCTTTCTGACAGTTACCAGACAAGCTCATCTCCAGCCTGGTGAAATATTATTACTCCTGGAAGAAGACTCGGACTCGAACGAGCGTGATGGACCGGCAGGCTCGCAAGCTGGTGCACAAGAAAGAGCGGGAAGACAGGTCTGTGGGTTGTTTCTGCACTCCCCCCACATCCCTCACTTTGCTGAGCTGTAAGGTACTATATGGGCAACCCTTGGGCACCCTGGCAATTCCTAGCCTAGCGTTGTCATCTGTCTATTCAGCTGCAGGAGACATCACATCGCAGCCCAGCCTGATCCTGCCCTCCCATGACATACTTCCCAGCAGGAGTTTCTCCTCTCTGCCACTGACAGTGTGGAAATTGAGCCAGAGGCCCTGTGGTCCCTGTAGCTCAGCTAACCTGTCCTTTCCTACCTAAGCTCGATAAATAAACGTGCTTTTGGGAAGGGGGCCATGAGGCTCCATTATGAATCTTGGACTAAGATTGACTGGAGCCCCATGTTTCTGGGGCCCAAGGAAGAGTTGGATGCCGTTTCAATCCCTGCTTTATCTCCTGTGTTTCATCTCTTTCAGTTGTTTTTCTTCTGCTTTGCAGTAACGATGAGGCGGAGGAAGTAACAGTGCAGATCGCGGACGACAGTGATTATGAACCTGATGTCAAGAGGGAGGTAAGTTTGTTTTTTGCACACTATACAGGCCAGCCATAGACTGCAAATTGTACACATTGTCCAGTGTTCTGAAAAGGACTATTTAACTCATTCCTCAGTTGTAAGATTTGTCTGCAGTTGCAGCTCTAATTTATTTGTATTATTCATTGGGTTCCTGTTCTTTGCCCCCAGCCAAGGTCCAATTTCACAGGTGGCATTCAGTAGTTCTCCTAAGTGGCTGTTCCACTTAACCATGAGGTGTGATCTTGCCTTTGGGGCAGAAGGAGGGCATTCAGTTCCTTGGGCCATTAGTGCAATTCCTGCTGATCGCTCCATATCCCTTAATACCCCTACCCAACAAAAACCTATCTGCCTCAGTTTTGACTTTCCAATTGACCCCCAGCCTCGACAGCTTTTTGGGAGAGAGGGTTCCAGATTTCCACTCCCTTTTTGTGTGAAGAAGTGCTTCTGACAACACCCCTGAACAGCCTGGCTATAACTTTATCGTTGTGCCTCCTTTCTTTGACTCACCCCACCAGAGGAAATCGTTCCTCTCTGTTGACTCCATCAAATCCTTTAATCATCTTAAACACCTCATTTAGATCACCCTTAATCTTCTATACGCAATGGAATCCAAGCCTTTGTCTGTGCAGCCTGCCCTTGCAATTTACCCCTTTTAGCCCCGGTATCATTTTGGTGAAAGTGCACTGCACCCCCTCCAAGGCCAGTGTATCCTCCCTGAAAGTGCTGTGCCCAAAACTGAATGCAGTTACTCCAGATGTGGTACACGCAGAGCTTTATACAACTGTACATAAGCAAAATACTCTGGCTGCTCAAATCTGAAATAAAAACATAAAACTTTGGAAATATTCAGCAGGTCAAGCAGCATATGTTTCAGATCACTGACCTTTCATCAGAACTGGGAAAAGTTAGAAATGTAATAGGTTTTGAGCAAATGAAAAATGGGGAGGTTGGGAAGCAGAACAAAAGGAGAGGCCTGTGATGGGAGTTGGTTATTAATTATTATCGTGGTGTTAGGCTGAAGAGAGTGGTAATGGGATGTGTAAAGAAACAGAAGATGTGTCTAGAGGAGGTATGCATGGCAGGATCCTGAATAGTTATCTTCTGAAAGCAAACAAAAAGGAAATAAGAGAGGAAAGAACCGAACCAGCAAAGAAAACCAACTAACAACTTTCACCCTTATATTCCCACCATCAAAATAAAGGTCAACATTCCATCGGGCTTTTGGACCCCTAAATTGCTCTGCTTCTCCTTCGTTCCTACTGTCACGACTCACTGGGGATAGTGCGCTGTAATATCGAGCCCCACTGTTCCCTGAGCCGCGATAAATGTGAAAAGTTTGACCAAACCACCAGATTGCCCCAATTCTACCTAACTGTTTAATTTAGGTTAACAGAATACGAGCATCAGGTTTGTAAACTTCATAAGTAAATAACTGTTTATTGAACAAACTGTCGTTAACCAGTGGCAAAAGAAAGAAATATGAACTGCTAGCTTCTAACAATCTAACTTAAACTCTACCCCCTTAAATCCCTATACACACACGTATAAAACACAAAAATATGGATTTTATGGGTGGGATAAAACTGTTCAATAGTACCAGTTCTGGAGTACAAGATTCGATGGATTGATTTTGACCGATGTCTTCCCAATTCCTTTCAGTTCTTGTTGATGACACGAGGTGGTCTTCCAGCACTTTCAATATTTAGTTCACTGGTTGAACACTTGTCTTTTAATGTCTCTAACAGTGATTTTCCCCTTTACCTCTTGACAGGGGTTTTCAGAGCAAGCAGGTAATAGAGATATGAGGAGAGGAAAAAACAGCTAGCTATTATTGTGGAATTACTGGAATCTCCGACACACAGGAGAAAAGAGGTTTTAGGTCTTGTTCCTTTCAGGCTAGGAGCTATTCAGCTCTTCACACACACCCTGGTCATCTAGTCAGGAGCCAATTAAATGCTGTTGTCAGGCAGCTTGCTTGGTCCAGGACTCCTTTCTGGCACCATCCTGTCTTTCATGGCACACTCTGTTCCAGGACTGCAACATTGTATATATCTCTCATCCTGTTGCAGTGGAGTATTTCAATCTGCAGCCATTGTAATTCTAATCCACGGTCCAACAGAAAGTAAACAGATAATGTTCTTTACAGCAGTCCAACAAAAATTCCTTACACTAGCTTCTTAGCGTTTAGAAAATTGCGGGGTGGACTGGGGAGATGCGGGGTGGGGGTGCAAGAACAGTAAAGCAATTGAAGAGGTTTTGGAAATCTCTACAAAGACTATCATAGTGGCAGCAGTTCAAGAAGGTGGCTCACCGCCATCTCTAGCCTTGACATCACCATTGGCATAGAGAGAGTGGATTAAAAAGAAAATACTTGTTGTGGGGGTAGTATTTAAAACAGGGAGGGAATGTGAACAAAAACAGTTTTAAACTCTGCTTCTGATCTTTGCCCTTCCCCGACCTGCAGCGTGCTGGTGAGCAGAAACCCACAAACGGCAAATCCGTGTCAGTGAAGAGAGAGTCGCAGAGCATCCAGTATCGTCACCACCCGCCGCGCTCAAAGAGACGGCCGCCCAAGGACATGTACCTGAGTCAAGATGAGGTAGCTGGAGTTTCTGCTAACCCCAATGCTGCCACCATCTCCCTCCGACAGCTGGACTCTCAGCTCATCTCCATCAAACGCCAGGTGAGCAAGTGGAAGATACAAGACCTGGGGTGGGCTGAGGGCAATTGCAGACTTACTTTGGGAACTGATCCCGCAATGATTTAAATCCTGACCTTCCACTTCTGGAATCAAACACAGCCCAAAACTCGGGAGAGGTTGTGGTGGGTGGTGAAGTAGATGGTCCTAGTTTCCTGTGTTTAGGATCTGATATCAAATGAGTTTGAGAAGCCTGTCTTTCTGCCAATTCCCACTCCCAACCCTGCAACAAGACTGATTCTTAATTTGGTAGCTCGAGCCACAAGATGACAGATACAGGAAATAGAAAATATCATTCTGCTACAGTAGGGGGAGCTTTACCCTATCAAACCCTGACTGTACCTGCCCTGGGAGTGTTGATGGGGACAGTGTAGAGGGAGCTTTACTCTGTATCTAACCCCATGCTGTACCTGCCCTGGGAGTGTTTGATGGGAACAGTGTAGAGGGAGCTTTACTCTGTAACCCCGTGCTGTACCTGTCCTGGGAGTGTTTGATGGGGACGGTGTAGAGGGAGCTTTACTCTGTATCTAACCCTGTGCTGTACCTACCCTGGGAGTGTTTAATGGGGACAGTGTAGAGGGAGCTTTACTCTCGATCTAACCCCGTGCTGAACCTACCATGGGAGTGTTTGATGGGTCAGTGTAGAGGGAGCTTTACTCTGTATCTAACCCCGTTCTGTACCTGTCCTGGGAATGTTTGATGGGGACAGTGTAGAGGGAGCTTTACCCTGTAATCTAATCCCATGCTGTACCTCTCCTTGGAGTGTTTGATGGGGACAGTGTAGTGGGATCTTTACTCTGTATCTAACCCCGTGCTGTACCTGTCCTGGGAGTGTTTGATGGGGACAGTGTAGAGGGAGCTTTACTCTGTAACCCCGTGCTGTACCTGTCCTGGGAGTGTTTGATGGGGACGGTGTAGAGGGAGCTTTACTCTGTATCTAACCCCGTGCTGTACCTGTCCTGGGAATGTTTGATGGGGACAGTGTAGAGGGAGCTTTACTCTGTATCTAACCCCGTGCTGTACCTGTCTTGGGAGTGTTTGATAGGGACAGTGTAGAGGGAGCTTTACCCTGTATCTAATCCTGTGCTGTACCTGTCCTTGGAGTGTTTGATGGGGACAGTGTAGAGGGAGCTTTACTCTGTATCTAACCCCGTGCTGTACCTGTCCTGGGAGTGTTTGATGGGGACTGTGTAGAGGGAGCTTTACTCTGTATCTAACCCCGTGCTGTACCTGTCCTGGGAGTGTTTGATGGGGACAGTGTAGAGGGAGCTTTACTCTGTATTGAACCGCGGGCTGTACCTGTCCTGGGAGTGTTTGATGGGGACGGTGTAGAGGGAGCTTTACTCTGTATCTAACCCCGTGCTGTACTTGTCCTGGGAGTTTTTGATGGGGACAGTGCAGAGGGAGCTTTACTCTGTATCTAACCCCGTGTTGTACCTGTCCTGGGAGTGTTTGATGGGGACGGTGTAGAGGGAGATTTACGCTGTATCTCACCCCATGCTGTACCTGCCCTGGGAGTGTTTGATGGGGACAGTGTAGAGGGAGCTTTATTCTGTATCTAACCCCATGCTGTACTTGTCCTGGGAGTTTTTGATGGGGACAGTGCAGAGGGAGCTTTACTCTGTATCTAACCCCGTGTTGTACCTGTCCTGGGAGTGTTTGATGGGGACGGTGTAGAGGGAGATTTACGCTGTATCTCACCCCATGCTGTACCTGCCCTGGGAGTGTTTGATGGGGACGGTGTAGAGGGAGCTTTACTCTGTATCTAACCCCGTGCTGTACCTGTCCTGGAAGTGTTTGATGGGGACAGTGTAGAGGGAGCTTTACTCTGTATCTAACCCCGTGCTTACCTGTCCTGGGAGTGTTTGATGGGGAAAGTGTAGAGGGAGCTTTACTCTGTATCTAACCCCGTGCTGTACCTGTCCTGGGAGTGTTTGATGGGGACAGTGTAGAGGGAGCTTTACTCTGTATCTAACCCCGTGCTGTACCTGTCCTGGGAATGTTTGATGGGGACAGTGTAGAGGGAGCTTTACTCTGTATCTAACCCTGTGCTGTACCTGTCCTGGGAGTGTTTGATGGGGACGGTGTAGAGGGAGCTTTACTCTGTATCTAACCCCGTGCTGTACCTGCCCTGGGAGTGTTTGATGGGGACAGTGTAGAGGGAGATTTACTCTGTATCTAACCCCGTGCTGGGAGAATCATGGAGTAAAAGATGAAATTGGATGAATTTCTGGGGAAGAGGAGTTTGGGGGATATGGTAAGAACAGGATAGTTGGGGTGTTTTCCGAAAAGCTTTAGTAGTAGATGTTCTTCGGTTATTGCCAGAGATGTCACTTTTATCTCACTTCTGAACTGCAGGTGCAGACGATAAAACAGATAAACAGCTCATTAAAACAGACACTGGATGGGGGGATTGACAAACTGCGACCACCAGAGGTATGAGTGTGATATCGCTAACCCTCCCTCCATCAGGACATTGCCTGTACCCTCCAATACTCATATTTATACTGTGATAGTTGGTGTTTGAGTTGGAGACGAGTCCCACAAACTGATGTTTTATGTGATGTGACTTGATGGAGGAATTTTGGCTCTCAAACATAAGGAGAAATTCCAACTTCTCTTCAAGTAGCGTGATCTCATCATTCACAGTCAGAGAATTTCAACATGGGCACAGACCATTCGGCCCATACAGTCATGCTGGGTTTCTCCTCCCCATGAGCATTATCCTAATCTCATGTGGGCCCCCTGGTATCCATACTTTATGACATTGGTCTTTGCTTCATTCACAAACTCTGGTCGTACATCGTGCAGCCTCACAACTCCCTGTGAAAAGGTTCGCCTCTCATGGGTTTATAAATAAAGTTGTATTCTATACGCCTGAGTTCGATTGGGTCAATGTCTCCTTCAGAGCATGGAACCACCAACAATGCAGCACTCCCATAGTATTCCAGTGGATTTTTAAATCCACAAACTCCTGACGCAGAGATGAGCCTCAACTGAGCCTTGCTGATTCATCATGGATATAATCGAAGCCATCTCTCCCAGTAGAGGACTGAGGAAGCGCCGCACTGTCAGAGAGTCAGTACTGAGGGACCACCGCGTTGTCGGAAGGTCAGTGCTGAGGAAGCGCCGCACTGTCAGAGAGTCAGTACTGAGGGACCACCGCGTTGTCGGAAGGTCAGTGCTGAGGGAGTGCCGCACTGTCAGAGGGTCAGTACTGAGGGACCACCGCGTTGTCGGAAGGTCAGTGCTGAGGGAGCGCCACACTGTCGGAGGGTCAGTGCTGAGGGAGCGCCGCACTGTCGGAGGGTCAGTACTGAGGGACTGCGGCACTGTCGGAGGGTCAGTACTGAGGGACCACCGCGTTGTCGGAAGGTCAGTGCTGAGGAAGCGCCGCACTGTCAGAGAGTCAGTACTGAGGGACCACCGCGTTGTCGGAAGGTCAGTGCTGAGGGAGCGCCGCACTGTCGGAGGGTCAGTCCTGAGGGAATGCCGCACTGTCCGAGGGTCACTACTGAGTGAGCGCCGCACTGTCAGAGGATCAGCACTGTTGGACGGTCAGTGCTGAGGGAGTGCTGCACTGTCGGAGGGTCAGTGCTGAGGGAGCGCTGCACTGTCAGAGGGTCAGTGTGCTGAGGGAATGCCGCACTGTCGGAGGGTCAGTGTGCTGAGGGAATGCCGCACTGTCGGAGGGTCAGTGCTGAGGGAGCGCCGCACTGCCGGAGGGTCAGTACTGAGGGAGCGCCGCACTGTCGGAGGGTCAGTACTGAGGGAGTGCCGCACTGTCGGAGGGTCAGTACTGAGGGACCACCGCGTTGTCGGAAGGTCAGTGCTGAGGAAGCGCCGCACTGTCAGAGAGTCAGTACTGAGGGACCACCGCGTTGTCGGAAGGTCAGTGCTGAGGGAGCGCCGCACTGTCGGAGGGTCAGTGCTGAGGGAGCGCCGCACTGTCGGAGGGTCAGTACTGAGGGAGTGTCGCACTGTCGGAGGGTCAGTACTGAGGGACCACCGCGTTGTCGGAAGGTCAGTGCTGAGGGAGCGCCGCACTGTCAGAGAGTCAGTACTAAGGGACCACCGCGTTGTCGGAAGGTCAGTGCTGAGGGAGCGCCGCACTGTCGGAGGGTCGGTCCTGAGGAAATGCCGCACTGTCCGAGGGTCACTACTGAGTGAGCGCCGCACTGTCAGAGGATCAGCACTGTTGGACGGTCAGTGCCGAGAGAGTGCTGCACTGTCGGAGGGTCAGTGCTGAGGGAGCGCCGCACTGTCAGAGGGTCAGTGTGCTGAGGGAATGCCGCACTGTCGGAGGGTCAGTGTGCTGAGGGAATGCCGCACTGTCGGAGGGTCAGTGTGCTGAGGGAGCGCCGCACTGCCAGAGGGTCAGTACTGAGGGAGCGCCGCACTGTCGAGGGTCAGTACTGAGGGAGTGCCGCACTGTCGGAGGGTCAGTGCTGACGGAGTGCCGCACTGCCGGAGGATCAGTACTGAGGGAGAGCCGCACTGTCGGAGGGTCAGTGCTGAGGGAGCGCCGCACTGTCGGAGGGTCAGTGCTGAGGGAGTGCCGCACTGCCGGAGGGTCAGTACTGCGGGAGCGCCGCACTGTCGGAGGGACAGTGCTGAGGGAGTGCCGCACTGTCAGATGGTCAGTACTGTGGGAATGCTGCACTTGAGGTAACATCCTTTGGATGAGCTGTTAAACTGTGGCCCCATCTGTGCTCTCGGGTTCATGTTTAAAAATTTCCATAGCCACTGAGCAGGGGGTAGTTCTCCGCAGTGCCCCTTGGACTAATTTTTATCCTTCGAGCAACTTCACTAGAAACAGATGATCTGGTTTTTCCGTCACCTCTCCGTCTGAGACCTTGCTGCATGCAAATAGTTTTCCTACATTACAACACTGACTACATTTCAAAAAGTCCTTCGTTGGCTGTTGAGCATTTTGGGATGTCCTGTGTGGGTGAAAGACGCTTGAGGAATGGGAGATTCTCTCTGTTTTGAGCTGAAGTATTGACCTGTACAAGTGTAGTTTATTTTTAGATGTACTTTGTGTTGTAATTCTCTCGTTCTCCGTCTCCACAGTCCAATCTGAAGCTCAACTCTCGCTGGACGACCGAGGAGCAGCTCCTCGCTGTTCAAGGTATCCACACCTCTTCATGAATACTGCAGGCTCCCCTGCCCTGCTCCCCCACCCTACTCCCCCCACCCTACTCCATTTAGCTTGTTATTTCAGTGCACCTCCTCCTTTCTAGCAGGAGTGAGGGATCTCATTCAGTCAGAGGCTGTAGGGAGTCTCCTCAGCTGGGCAGTGTCCGTTCATGTACTAGATGGTGCTTGACTTGACCTGTCAGATGAGAAAGATGTGTTTTATTCTCTCTTTCTCCCTCCTCCCCCAATCCACTTAGTTCCTGATCCAAGTTGTGTTGATTGAAGTTAATTTGAAAGGCTGTGGGGAGTGGGGGAGGTGGAATGAAGTAAAATTCGCGTTACCCCGTATTGGCTGTGGACATGGGCACCAGTCACCTCATTTCCTCAGCAACAGAGACTGGGGAGGGGGCTTGGAACCGGAGGAACACCCTCTCTCTGTTTTGGATAGCATGTTGGAAGATGGAAATTCCCCACCCCCACCCCAAAGGAAAAAAAATCCCAAAATGTTTCTATGTTCAGGAATCCGTAAATATGGGCGGAATTTCCAGGCCATCGCGGAAGTGATCGGGAACAAGACGCTGGCCCAGGTGAAGACTTTTTTCATCAGTTACCGTCGCCGTTTCAACCTGGAGGAGATCCTGCAGGAGTGGGAGGCAGAGCAGGAAGTGCAGGGGAATGCTGGGACTCTGTCGGGACTGGACGATGGCAGTGGCTCCAACCAATCGCTAGCCAGCAGCGAGGAGGAAGTAGAGGAGGAGGCTGAGGTACATGAGTTACATGTTGCCTGGTGGTGGTAGTGTTGGGGACTGACTGGAGGGAGGTTGGGGGCTGGGGTGGGATATTAGTTGCATTTGAGAAAAGCATTTGAGGAGCTAGTTTGCAGGAAGTGGTTGGATCTTCAGCCGAATTCTGGAAGGGGTTTTGTGTCCGTTGGCAATGAACTTTAACCCCTCTTCCCCCACCCCCTTCTCCCTCTTCTCTTTCCATAGGTCCAAGTGACGACTGTATCTGCTGCCCCAGCTCCAGCCACTCCGACTCCAGCTGCCACCCCAGTGACCCCAGCAACCCTCTCCCAGCCTCCTCCACTGCTCAGGCCAACCCTGCCAGCAGCCCCCGCCCTCCACCGCCAGCCACCTCCCCTACAACAGGGCCGCTTCCTCCAATCCCGGCCTCCACTCAACCAACCGCCTCCCCCCCTCATCCGGCCTGCGGTGGCACTGCCCCCGGGAGCTCGGCAGAACCCGCGGCCCATCCTGCCATCGGTCAGCTCACAACACCTCCCCACACTTATTGGGATTCAGCTTGAATCACCGTCGTCCTCTGCACACTGAACTCCGCCTAAGACCAGAGCCATCAACATCGTAGCAATGACCAGCCAAGACCCCGAGCATCACAGCTACGATCAACAAAGGCTGCAAGCAACATATCTACTACCAGTGAAGTCACAAACTTCGTAGCTGGGATCAACCAGGACAGTGAACATTGTAACTATGATTGGTGAAGACCAGGGCCGCAGCATCGTAGCTACGATTGGCAATGACAAGAACTGAGTTTTAACGCTACTTTTTTCTTCACTAATTTTAAAGCTTTAGTTTTTAAAGACAAAAATAGGGTTTTAACTTTTTGGTGCTTTGTTAACGTGGGAGATCCACTCCCCGATCTGTAACACTACAAAACAGCAATCAGCCTATCTAAACTCATCCTGAGGGGGCTATTGAAGGGAGGAGGGAAGGGGAGGGTCAGTCCTGGACCCTGGAGTGTGACAGGAAGGGTCAGTCCCGCACCCCGGGATGGGGCAGGGTTAGGGTGGGTCAGTCCCGGACCCCGGGGTGGGGTTAGGGTGGGTCAGTCTCGGACCCTGGGAGGGGGCGGGGTTAGGGTGGGTCAGTCTCGGACCCTGGGACGGGGCGGGGTTAGGGTGGGTCAGTCCCGGACCCCGGAGTGTGACAGGAAGGGTCAGTCCCGCACCCCGGGACGGGGCGGGGTTAGGGTGGGTCAGTCCCGGGGACGGGGACGGGGCGGGGTTAGGGTGGGTCAGTCCCGGACCCCGGGACGGGGTGGGGAGGGGTCAGCCCTGAGCCCCCACGTGAGTGGCCGTTTTCAGTTCTATTTTAATTTGAACTCACCTGCCACGTCCATGTGAAGTAACTGGATTGTCACCGTGTGGGACTCCCAGTCTCAGAGCTGCCAAGTGGACATCATTCAGAACATTCTCTTTCCTCCAATCCTCCCTCTCCTTTATCCACCCAATTCACTTTCTGTCTTTCTCATCCTTCGGGCTCCAGGTTATTCCTGGAAGGTCTCTGGAGCCCTTCCTCCCTTGGGGGAGCAGCTCTGCCCACCTTGTAGGGCCAACTGGCTGAAGGAGGTGGAGGATGAAAGTGAAGAATTATTATTCCTTTGTGAAACTTGAAAAGGCACACCTTGTGCTGGTTGAACAAATGTCCAAAGTGGTAAAGTTTTGTTTGTATACACTGGCTGCCTGAGCACAGGCCTGTGGGTGGAGTGTTAGTGAATTAAGGAACTGATCCTTGGGTGGATAGGAGTATATACTCCACATGACTATGATGTATTCGAGCAGCCTGGAATTATTCTTGTTGGATGCTTCAGTCGTTCCTGTACCGTGGGTGAGGTTTGAAGGTGTTGCTCTTATTTAACTATTTTAAAGTGTAGGGGTGGCAAGGTGGGCCAGAAACAGCACCTAATTGCAGCCTGTAGACGGAGCCTGCTCTGGTGGCTTGGAATGGGCTGGGGTCCTGCGGCAGCAAATGGGCAGAAGCTGATTTTTATTTTACTTGAGCTTTTTTAAAGTAAGAATTAATTTTTTTTTAAAATAACTGGAATTTGCTCTTGACAGTGAGGATAACATTAGTGAGGAGAGGGAATCACAGAGATATTGATAGGTGGGAAAGTGATTAGGTCCAGGTAGTTTATAGCCCACATGATGAAGGCTTACTTGAGCAATGTAGCATTTTTATCAAATCTTGGCTTCTAGGAGGCCATTCAGCCCATCATGCTCATGCTGGCTCTTTGAAAGATATTCCCAATTAGCCCAACTACCCCCACAGCCCTGCAGTTTTTTCCCTTCCAATTTTTTACATCCTTTGAAAGTACCTATTGAATCTGCTTCCACCGCCCTTTCAGGTCACAACAACTCGCTGTGTGTAAGAAACACACATTCTCATCCCCCATTCTGGATCTTTTGTTAATCATCTTAAATCTGTGTCCCCTGGTTACTGAGCCTCCTCTCACTGGGAATAGTTCTCTTGGTGCTTGTTAAAGAATACTTTCATGGGATGTGTACCCTGTTCAAAAGTAGTGGAGGCTGAGAGATTCTCTTCTCCATCTCCTGTCTCACATTAATGCAGGATAGTGATTGAATCACGGCTCAGCCACATTCAGTGCAGTGATCAGGACAGGGCTTATTGGCCACTTTTCTTCCCCTCTCCCTCCACCACACGTACAACGCAGTACCCGACTGGTAGTTAAATGATTCCAAAGTTTTGTTCGGTACTCTTTGAGTGTCCGTCTGAAGTGTTGAAACTTTGCGTTATCTAAGATGGAACCTTTCGCCACCTCTGGACACCCCAAAGCGCTTTACAGCCAATGAAGTACTTCGGAAGTGTAGTCACTGTTGTAATATAAACAGTGTGGGGGCCAATTTTGATGTCAGCTGAGGGATAAATGTGGCCCCAGGACCCTGGGGAGAGTTTGTACTTGGCAGCTATCCTGAACTTGTGTGACACTCCTGTGAATTCTCCCAAAGGTTTTTCTATTTAGTTGGGACTCTAAACTGGCTCTCGAAGAGGAAACCCCCCTTCTCCTGCTGTTGTCACCCACATAAAGAGCCAATTAGACCTTCCGCTGGACATTTCTGGATAATCTGAGTGAATGTACGATTGTATGTCTCTTTATTTTTTACCCTGGCCCAATCTGCCAGGGTTTAGTGCACTGTTGGTTGAGATCACTTCCCCTAATCCCTGGTTGATGTGCAGTTACACAACACAGACACAGATTAAAGATCTGGCCTATGGCGTTACCAAATCCTGATGGGGGCGACTGCAAGACCGTCACAAGTGGCACAAAGTTGTGTCAAATGATCTAGGGCTCCTATTTCCTGAGTACCAGTGTGCGTGAAGGTAATTGTATTTCTTCTGCAGTCTATTAGCCTCAGCTGAGTTAGATGTGATCGTGGATGTCCAGCCACAGTCATGGTCCTCGGTCAAGTGTCTGTGACACTCTTTAAAGGAGCTCAATGTTGGCATTTCCTGGGATGAGCTCAGCACAAAATGGAGGCAGCTGCTGAGGCCTTCCGGAACAGTGCTTTGACCTATTGGCCATTAGAATGTTCGTTCCTCATGGCCTGCTAAATTCCCCTGCCCTTGCTGAGGTGGGTCAAGGGTCTCTGTCCATCCAGCCCTTTGGGTTTCTCTGCATTTGTTGAATGTCATTGCTCTCAATGATCTGGCTTTGAGGGAAGGGAGCGGGGAGGACAAGCAATGTGCATTATTTCCTGCAAACTTATCAGTTTGCTGGACAGAATGGTCAGCGTTTTAGTTTTATGAACATACGAATTAAGAGCAGGAGGAGGCCCCTCGAGCCTGCTCTACCATTCAATATGATCATGGCTGACCTGATTGTGGCCTCAACTCTACATTCTGCCTTCCCCCGATAACCTTTGACTCCCTCGTTAGTCAAGAATCTGTCTACCTCTGCCTTAAAAATATTCAATGACCCTGCCTCCACCACTCTCTCTGGGGAAGAGAGTTCCAAAGATTCCTGATCCTCCCAGAGAAAACATTTCTCATCTCTGTCTTAAATGGGACACCCCTTACTTTTAAACTGTGTCCCCTGGATCTAGTCTCTCCCTCTCAGCCTCCACCCTGTCAAACCCCCACTCAGGATCTTATATGTTTCAATAAAATTGCCTCTCATTCTTCTAAACTCCAATGGATACAGGTCCAGCCTGTCCAATCTTTCCACCCATCCCAGGTATCAATCGAGTGAACTGTCTCTGAATTGTTTCTAATGCATATTTATTTTTTTATTTGTTCAAGGGATGTGGGTGGCACTGGCTAGACCAGCATTTATTGCCCATCCTTAATTGCCCTTGTTCAGAGGGCTTTTTTTTAATCAACCACATTGCTGTGGGTCTGGAGTCACATGTATCCTTTCTTAAATAAGAGACCAAAACTGTACACAGCACTCCAGATGTGGTCTCACCAATGCCCTGTACAACTATAGCAAAACATCCCTACTTTTATATTCCATTCTCCTTGCAATAAACAACATTCCACTTACCTTCCTAATCACTTGCTGTACCTGCAGACTAACTTTTCCTGATTCATGCACCAGGACACCCAGATCCTTCTGCACAATCTCCATTTAAATAATTTGCTGCTTTTCTATTCTTTCTGCCAAAGCAGATAAGTTCACATTTTCCCACATTGAGTTCCTTGAAGTAAGATCCCTTGTGTCAATCAAATGTATTAATTCTTTTGAGTTGGTTCCGACAGTGTTGCTCATAAGTAGTCTGGAACCTTTAGAGCGATTTTGGACGTTGAGTAAGGTTGTAGAGACACTTTCTCTTACTGATGTTCACCCAGATTCTGTTGCTACCTTGTGTGTTTGGGTAGGGGGGGGGGGACACTGAAACCCCCCCTCTGCTCCCCCCACCACTCTAATGTTTCACTCACTGATGCTGGTTCCTGCAAGGTGACATCCTGTTATGATTTGACTCTGCTATAAATACTTTCCGTGTGTTTGGTGACCTCCTTCACCCCTGGAAGCAGCCAGATTGCCTTATTTTTAATAGGGCTTGATGCTCGTTGCCCTATATCCAGTACCGGGGTGTGGGAGTAGAACAATGAGATGTCTTTTGCACGTACCTCTGTTCTTTCTCACAAAGGATCAGATGAGACTTGCTTGGAATCGTTGGGCTGCTTTATTTCATAGGTGAATATAGAAGGTGATGGTTATGATCAGATTTGATTAGTTCAGTCAATACAACTTGTCTGTGTATGATAGAAAAATAACATGCATAACACTATCCCACTTCAATATCAGTGAAACAACAACTTTGCATTCCGATCAGCAGTCCAGGGTAGAATTACCTGTGGGCTCCTGTTTTGCACAGCCTTCTGCTGCCTGACTTTCTATCTCTTGTCTCTCTTTCTCTTGTTTCAAAAGCATGTTTATTCCATCCCAGCTCCCACCTATAGACTGAGATGAGCAGCAATTGTGGTTTTCCAACACTGGCTGAGAGGTGTTCTCTGATTTCCCATATAAGCTAATGAATTGCTTGTTAAGTTTGATTAATACTCAGCATTTTAAGCAGATTCTTTTTGTGGGGGGAAAAATGGTCAAGATTGTGACAGATATATTGTTTGTGCATTAGAGAGACAGACGTGGGTATAAACATTTGCTGGGTTTTTTTTAAGCCCTTTTTGTCCCTTGCACAATTTGACAATGTGGCAATACTCATTTAATCGCTAATAAATACCTCGACAGCCATTACCCCAAGGAACTAGCATGGGGGGGGAAATCAACATTTTAATGTTGCATTAGATTTCAAAATGGAATTTGTATGAGATGGCTGAACTACAATGAAAGTACAACCTACACACTGCATCCCCTGCTATGGATTCTTGCCCCCTAGACTAGCAGGACTTGGTGTCAATCGAATATTACTAGAATTTTTTTAGGTATATGTTTTTCTGGGATGGCCACTCTCAGACCTCAGTAAGTGCTTATGTCTGCTGTGGACAACTGTTTCAGTATTAGCTACCTGTATGTTCCATTGTGTTTTTATTAAAGAGTATTTGTGTGTGTGTGTGTGTGTGTGTGTGTGTGCACGTGTGTGCACACGTGTGTTTTTAAATGTCATTTGACAATTCTTTAACTTATTTTTGGTGTTTTACAAGAGGTTTTTTTAGTGCGTTTGGTATAGTTCCCTCCTTCCCTGCTTAGTTCAGAATTTCCTGGGTGTTCAGCAATGGAAATTGTGAATTATGGGATTTCAATAAAGTATTTTACTAGACACTGACTGAGACTGGTGTTTTTTTTTTGGTTTATAACAGATTTATAGAGGTGAAAAAGTTGTTTAGCTCAAGTTAGCTGTCACAAACAACCCCACAGTATTGGCACTCCCTGTTGTATTTCTTACACAACTTTCACCACTTCAGGACATCCTATACAGCCAATGAAGTATTATTGTTGAAGTATAATTGCTGTTGTAATGCTATAACCACAGCAGTCAGTCCTGCTCTTTGGACCTCACAGATGGACCCTACAGTTCTACTCAAAGTGTGTCAATTTTCCTGATTCCATGTACACTGTCACCTACCCAACCATTTAATCTCCTTCCACAGCCACTATGTACAATCTCCTCGCTCAAACATGGACCCAATCCATATTTCTACACCTTTCAAATGGTAAGGCACATAGGGATGACCATGTATGTTACATTTCAAAATGTGTATTTATATTTACTTGCAATGTGAATTTTGGTTTAATGCTTTGCCAAACAGTCCTGGTTCAGAACACCAAGTGTGAGTATTTTGCTGCTTCTGCCAAGAGTTCTTGTCACTGGCCTGGGCTGTGGTTCTGAGAACGATGCCAAGGCTGACCTGAACTGTCCTTGAAAGGACATGGAACCACATTTGATTGAACTGGCAGAGCAAGTGAGGTAGATAAAGCCTTTCTAATTCAACTGTTTATACACCAGCTTCAGCAGTTGATGCTTTTAAGTTGGGCGTCCATGAAGCTAAGACAACCACCAACAAGCGATCTCCCACCTGATCACAACACAACCCCTTGTGGTGGTAATGTTGGAGCAGGAGCCATTTGGTCCTTTGAGTCTATTTCTCCATTCAATTAGATTGTGGACGATTGTGGCCTTTGCAGACTATTCTACAGTCAGTGTCCATTTGTAAATTAGAAGCATCACTCATTGAGACAGCCTGGGCCAGTCGGTGTAGATGACATTCGAGCAATTTGTAGGCCCACTAATGAATGGAAGACTTCAATTGAGAGTGAAACTTCTAAACAAACCCCCTCCATCTAACATGAGCAATGACAACAGTCAGACCAATGTTATGTTAAACTATAGAAGGGGAATCTTTATTATAATCATAAATGTGAACTTTTCCCAGTCCATATTTAATACAACATTATTTTCCTCCCTCTGGTGCCAGGTTTCAATTAAACAATTCTCAAATGAAAGGGCATCAATCGTTCAAAGAAATTAATACAAAAACAGCTACACAAACCAATTTCCCAGTTCGGGTCATGCATAAAATGCGTCCCAAAACTCATGATTTAAAAAAATTAAATAAATTCCACCCCCACCCCACATACACACAAGAAAATCTATGAGGTTGGAAATTGTTAAAATTCAAAGTGGTTCTAGTGCCCCAGCATCACAAACAATGAAATCTAAAGGCGGACTCAGCCCCCTCTGCAGCAGGATTGGATAGGAGTGTAAATGGGATTCTCTTACCAGTTGACAGGGTAATGCAGCGCCTTGAATCTCATGTTTTAAAACAGTCAAAAAAAAATACAAAGCGGGAACTATGAGCTTTGGATGAAAATCAATGTGTTGCTAATATTGACAAATCGTTTATGACTGTTGTTAAGCACCAGGTCCCTGTGCTATCTGGGGGGATGAGAAGGGGGAAATGCAGACGCTGTATTTTAGTTGGTAGTACCTGAGGTCCCTTACTCCAGCCTTACAGAGAGACCCAGGTTTAATACTGTAGGAACGTCTGGAGAAGGACTGTGTTTAATATATTTCTTAAGTTAACAGCAGCAAATTATACAACAAAAATGAAAGGGGGGGGAATAGTTGGAGTTGACTATCCCTGCTTTTACTTAGATTATTTTGACAGCCTGAAAGCACTACAGATCATCTCTGTCGAGGTGAAAGGGTGATTTACCAAGCTTTCAACAGCTAGGGGCACATCAATTGCCAATCTCCAGAAACACTAATGCAACATAAGTAAAGGAGGGGGGGGAGGCGAAGAGATTAATATATTACAGGATGGTGAGCATCAAAAGAGACTGATCAGGGAGCAGGAGCTCTGACCATGGGGACAGAGGAAAAAACCTGGTCCTCCCATTGCCTCCGTTTATCGAGGGGTGGGGTGGGGGGGGGCTGAGGCACCTCAAGACAGCAGCTGGGGCTTTAAAAAAATCCTTGCAGCTAAATTTGTATAAATTTAAGGAAAACTCGAGGGAGTCATTTAATAATCTAGTGCTGAAGAAAAGATGGTGGTGGGGGTGGCTGGGAACAAAACTTTACAGGTGAGAAATTGCTGCAAATAATGCATTCCGATACACAGAACCAGACATCTTTCTACAGAGACATAAATTAGAACCAGACTCATGGGGCTGTGTTTTTGGTCATTTACAGCAGTGGGAAGATGGCATGTGCCATATCCATGTATCCTGTACAGGTGATCTATCATACATGTCTTTAACTAAGCAGATGATCAGCAGATAACCAATAAACTGGTACTCAACCTGCACAGAGGACTATTATGTACAGGCACCATTAAGAAATTAATCAAATCCCATCACATTCTCAGATCAGTCAAGTCACCGAGTTTGATTAAAAAAGAAACGATTGATAAAATGGAAAGAGTAGTTCGAGGCCAGACCATTGCAAATCTGAACAGGGACCAGAAGCCTCACTTGTCTGACAGTACAATGAAAATCAAGAAAGCCCTTTTTACATCAGTGAATACAATTTGACAACTGAAAAACTAAACGATCAGCTTTCTCTATGTTACAGTGTATGCCGAGTCCCACGTTGAATTAAAACAAAAAATTGATTTCGCTGAAACTGAAGGAAGAGGAGCTACATGAATATGGGGCAAGATATCTGTGCCTGTAAGGAGAGGTGGACTGAAGGAATCACACCTCCTTCTGCTGGTTCTCAGGCCAGGAGGTGAAAGTGTTTACAAACCACGTGGCTTCTCACACATTGAACCACATCTCATCACTACTCAACCAAGCACCACATGGGGACCGAGTGTGTGTACAGCAGCTGAAGACCAACTGGCTGATAAATGTGGCCTCCAATCCCCAAGGCTTTCGTCTTCTCTGTCTGCACTGGACTTGGGAACAAGGTCCTGGAAGAACAGACCATGTTGAGTCACCCATCGAACCCAACCCCTCCCACCGAGCTGTGTTTGAAGCCAGGCCCCAGACAATGATGCAGATTGGGGGCCATGAATGTGTCGAATACAACACAAACCACGCGGGGCCAGACCTACTTACACTAGCTCGGCCAGGACCCAGGCCAGGACCAGTCAGGCACGGGCGTTCCTCGGCATTCACTGACATCCTGGGAAGTCCAGTGTCAAACTGGAACTCTGCCCATTAAGGTATAAAAGTAAATATGTATAATCTCCTAAAACTGAAACACCTAAATAAAAATTAACCTGCCAATTAAAATGTTGCCTCAACTGTTGGTTGAGATATTTATGTTAGTTGGAGTGACAGAGTGATTGCTCAGATGATTGCCTCCATGTCCTCATTGAGTTTGGGCACTGGTGATGAAGGTACAAAGAGAAGCACCTTCCCTGGGTCCTGAGGGGTTGATTCTTAGCCCACTGCTCAAATATGGGGGCTGGCCCTTTTCTTTTTGTGCTCTTTAATTGGTTTATTTTCTATCACTGGGACTGATCTAAACAGGGGCTAGAGAAGGGGACGGAGGGGGGGTGGGAGACTGCTTTAAACCAGATCCTGGGTCCATCCACCATTACCTCTTCCCCAACCCCTGCCTAACTCTCTCACCCACTCATTCCCAACCCTCATCTCTACCCAACTTTGATCAGCAGAGGCTGAAACTCCTGATCAGGTGTCCGTACACTGGACGTAGGGGGTGGATAACTGGAGTGAGGCATCCCTCTGCCCGCACTCAAATGTGGCTGTCCCGACATCATGAATCAAACAGAGCGCTCACCAGCAGCTCAGCTTCACTCTACAAGGCATACCAGGAGATAACACCAACTTCCAGGGGGATTTCTCCAACCTGACCTGTGATCATCTCTGTATCCACCCCCCCTGCACCATCCCCAGTATGTGCCCTGCCCCCGCCTCTCTCTTCCACCCCACCCCGGTGCCCTGTCCTCTCCCATCACTCTCTATGATACTAACCAAATTGTCAGACAGCAGTGGGTCCAAATAGCCCAACGCTCATTCTGCCCCTCCCATCCACAGCGGGAGGAGAGGGGTAGGGGGAACATTTCCAATGGCAGCTCCTGGTGTCATTTGGCACAAGGGGTTGGGTTCACTGACACTATTGGCACAAGGGGTTGGGTTCACTGACACTAGGGCTTCCGATTGGAGCTATTAGGTGGTGAGCTGCTGCTTCCCGGGCTGAGGGACTACCCTAGGTACCTGGTGGAAACTGCTGAAACTTGTCACTGGACACCAGGAAGATCCAGGAAGATCCAGGAAGATCCAGGGAGCAGGGACAACACAGCAGGAGCAAAGAAACCGGAGAGAAATCAATAGAATCTTTTCATCTGTTGGGTGGGTGATGACAGGAATTAAATCACAGTAACCACGGACAAACACTACATTTAATCAGCAACTGCTCAAGGGAGAAAACGTTGGTCAGGAGCCTGGAAGAAATCCCTGCCTTGGGAGCCCAACAAAGGGTTAATTTACTCTGGTGAGGAAGACAGAAGAAAGGTGCCATGGTGAAAATTCTGGCAGCTCCCACATTCTGCTGGAGAAAGAATGTTTCCCAATAGTTTCTGTGAATCATCTGTTTAATTAATTAAAAAAAGACAGAAACAAAAGACAGGAAAAAGGCTGCATTAGTTCATTTACAATTAAAAAAAAAACCCTTTCGGAAACTCCCACAGCAAAACTGCTAAAGCCAATTCCCCCATCTCAACCTTATCAGTGTTGCTGTAGGTCAGTAAAACAGCCCAGACTGGGGTGTACAAACTATTAAAGAGGGATTATTCACAAAATAAATCGAAACTGGAGTTCCAAGATGAGGAGGAGAGCCCGGCTTTGAAAGATTCATGATTATTGTGTTGGGAAGATATTGCAGTTCTCCCAGCCCCCTGACTGACAGGGAGACACTCCAGTTTTACACAGCGGCTCCTGGCACATGAGCAGATAGTGTTGGTGTGTAGTGTAACAGGACTCGAGAAGCAGGGGCAGGGAATCCAGGGATGGGCCTGAGGGGGACATTCGGCAGCAGCAGCAGCAGCTCGGGAGGGAAACAGGAGAAATGAGAGGAGCAGGAGTCATCCGCTCCTGACAGTGCCAGCAGCTCATGGGCTGTGGCCCCAGAGCCATCAGCCACGACATCCCTTCCCCACCATCAGTGCCTCTGCCAGAGGATGATGCGGGGGCCAGGGTGAGGGCCCCTGGCTTATCTCCTCAGCGCACGGGTTAGGGAAGCAGGGAGCCTGGGATCAAACCCGACACACGGCTCTGCTGCTCTCCACCATATGGTGACTGCAACGGAGCTCAGGGGGAGGCAAGAGAAAGCAGAGGGGGAGGAGGTGAGAGGAGGGGCAGGGGAGGGGGAGGAGGGGGGCAGGGGAGGGGGAGGAGGGGGGCAGGGGAGGGGGAGGAGGGGGGCAGGGGAGGGGAGGAGGGGGGCAGGGGAGGGGAGGAGGGGGGCAGGGGGACGGGGGAGGAGAGGGTAGGGGTGAGGGGGGTGTAGGGTGAGCTGAGGGGGGAGTAGGGGAGGTGGTGAGGGGAGTAGGGGTGAGGGGATGGAGTAGGGGAGAGGGGGTAGGGGAGGGGGGTGAGTGGGAGTAGGGGGTGAGGGGGAGTAGGGGAGGAGGGGTGAGGGGGGAGTAGGGGAGGGGGGTGAGGGGATGGGGGAGGGGGGAGTAGGGGAGGGGGTAGTGGGGGGAGGGGGGTGAGGGGAGGGGGGTAGGGGATGGGGAGTAGGGGAGGGGGTAGGAGAGGGGGGTGAGGGGGAGTAGGGGAGGGAGTAGGGGAGGGGGAGTAGGGGAGGGGGTGAGGGGAGGGGGGTAGGGGATGGGGGAGTAGGGGAGGGGGTAGTGGGGGGAGGGGGGTAGGAGAGGGGGGGTGAGGGGGAGTAGGGGAGGGAGTAGGGGAGGGGAGTAGGGAGGGGGGTGAGGGGAGGGGGGTAGGGGATGGGGGAGTAGGGGAAGGGGTAGTGGGGGGGAGGGGGGTAGGAGAGGGGGGGTGAGGGGGAGTAGGGGAGGGAGTAGGGAGGGGGAGTAGGGAGGGGGTGAGGGGAGGGGGTAGTGGGGGGAGGGGGGTAGGAGAGGGGGGGTGAGGGGGAGTAGGGGAGGGAGTAGGGAGGGGGTTGAGGGGAGGGGGTGAGGGGAGGGACCTGAGGGATTTCTTTTCAACTCCGAGATGAATCAGATGCTACATTCGGCAACTTCTGCTGAGGTTAAAGTTCTGCTTTAAACTCCGCTTGTTCCTCAGGCCAAACAGGAAGAAAATAATCGATCAGGTCTCATTTCCATCGATTGGGAGATTAGCTACAGTAAAGTTAGTGTAACGCACTGCGAGTGGTCCCAGGGTAATGGGCTCTGCTTCAACTCACCTTGTCCATACAGGGGGAGGGGTTACTGGGGGTGGGAGGGGTTACTGGGGGTGGGAGGGTTACTGGGGGTGGGAGGGGTTACTGGGGGTGGGAGGGGTTACTGGGGGTGGGAGGGGTTACTGGGGGTGGGGAGGGGTTACTGGGGGTGGGGGAGGGGTTGCTGGGGTGGGAGGGGTTACTGGGGGTGGAGGGGTTACTGGGGGTGGGAGGGGTTACTGGGGGTGGGAGGGGTTACTGGGGGTGGGAGGGGGTTACTGGGGGTGGGAGGGGTTACTGGGGGTGGGAGGGGTTACTGGGGGGTGGGAGGGGTTACTGGGGGGTGGGAGGGAGGTGGGAGGGGTTACTGGGGGTGGGAGGGGTTACTGGGGGTGGGAGGGGTTACTGGGGGGTGGGAGGGAGGTGGGGAGGGGTTACTGGGGTGGGAGGGGTTACTGGGGGTGGGAGGGAGGTGGGAGGGGTTACTGGGGGTGGGAGGGGTTACTGGGGGGTGGGAGGGGTCGCTGGGGGTGGAGGGGTCGCTGGGGGTGGGAGGGGTTGCTGGGGGTGGGAGGGGTTACTGGGGTGGGAGGGGTTACTGGGGGTGGGAGGGGTTACTGGGGGTGGGAGGGAGGTGGGAGGGGTTACTGGGGGTGGGAGGGGTTTGCTGGGGGGTGGGAGGGGTTACTGGGGGTGGAGGGGTTGCTGGGGGGTGGGAGGGGTTGGTGGGGGTGGTTGCTGGGGGGTGGGGGAGGGGTTGGTGGGGGTGGGAGGGGTCGCTGGGGGTGGGAGGGGTCGCTGGGGGTGGGAGGGGTTACTGGGGGTGGGAGGGAGGTGGGAGGGGTTACTGGGGGTGGGAGGGGTTACTGGGGGGTGGGAGGGAGGTGGGAGGGGTTACTGGGGGTGGGAGGGGTTACTGGGGGTGGGAGGGAGGTGGGAGGGGTTACTGGGGGTGGGAGGGGTTACTGGGGGGTGGGAGGGGTCGCTGGGGGTGGGAGGGGTCGCTGGGGTGGGAGGGGTTGCTGGGGGTGGGAGGGGTTACTGGGGGTGGGAGGGGTTACTGGGGGGTGGGAGGGGTTACTGGGGGTGGGAGGGAGGTGGGAGGGGTTACTGGGGGTGGGAGGGGTTGCTGGGGGTGGGAGGGTTACTGGGGGTGGGAGGGGTTGCTGGGGGGTGGGAGGGGTTGGTGGGGGTGGTTGCTGGGGGGTGGGGGAGGGGTTGGTGGGGGTGGGAGGGGTCGCTGGGGGTGGGAGGGGTTGGTGGGGGTGGGAGGGGTCGCTGGGGGTGGGAGGGGTCGCTGGGGTGGGAGGGGTCGCTGGGGGTGGGAGGGGTCGCTGGGGTGGGAGGGGTCGCTGGGGGTGGGAGGGGTCGCTGGGGGTGGGAGGGGTTACTGGGGTGGGAGGGAGGTGGGAGGGGTTACTGGGGGTGGGAGGGAGGTGGGAGGGGTTACTGGGGGTGGGGGGGGGGGTGGGGGGAGAGAGAGGAGGAAGGGGGTATGGGCATTGACAATCTGCTATCCCACAGTGACAACATGTCAAGAACGTGTGCAATACATGATCAGTCAGATAAAAAAATCAACTAAACATAAACTTCAAAACACTAATGCAAAAATAAATCCAGAAACTGAAAGAGTCCAGCCCAGCAAATGTCTGCTCGAGTCCTCTCACATCCGTGTGGATTAAACACCGTGCCTGGTCCAGCTTTCTCAGCCCTCCTTACAGCTTCAGTTCATTGGCAATTTTGGACGCAATGTTCTTAAAGGCTATGGAGGTACCGGATATCCGCTTGAAGCGGACCCCATTGAGTGAGAGTCGGGGCAGTTTGCACACCTCCATCTCCCATTGCACCAGGTTATCCTTGGTAGGGTCCCCGTGCATACAGAAGAGCATGTAGCGCTCACGTCCTTCATGCTCACAGTTATTGGCATCCAGCACCTTGCCAATCTCTTTCATCATCTCATTGGGCTCCATGGAGCTCGTCGTCTTCATGCTCCACGTGAAACGGAGCGACCGAGGTTTGGCATCTTTATTCTCATCCTTCTCCCCACTGAGATTGGATCTGGGGGGGGGGGGGGGGCGGGAGAGAGAAGCCACATTATAATTCAAATTAGAGACAATCAGGCCATTCAGCCCATCTGCTGGTGTTTCTGCCCCACACGAACCTTCTCCCACCGCCCCCCTCCATCACCATATCCTCCTATTCCTTTCTCCCTCATGTGTTTATCCAGCTTCCCCCTTAAATGTATCGATACTATTCACCTCGACCACTCCCTGTGGGAGCGAGTCCCACATTCTCCCCGCTCCCCGTGGGAGCGAGTCCCACATTCTCCCCACTCCCCGTGGGAGCGAGTCCCACATTCTCCCCACTCCCCGTGGGAGCGAGTCCCACATTCTCCCCACTCCCCGTGGGAGCGAGTCCCACATTCTCCCCACTCCCCGTGGGAGCGAGTTCCACATTCTCCCCACTCCCCGTGGGAGCGAGTTCCACATTCTCCCCGCTCCCCGTGGGAGCGAGTCCCACATTCTCCCCACTCCCCGTGGGAGCGAGTCCCACATTCTCCCCACTCCCCGTGGGAGCAAGTCCCACATTCTCCCCACTCTCTGGGTGAAGGAGTTTCTCCTGAATTCCCCATCGGATTTATTAGTGACTATATTGATGGCCCCTAGTTTTCCACATTCATCTTGAAGTCAATCCCTTGATAATTGAAGATCCATTTGGCCAGCCCTCAGCCTCTGTTGACAATACACATTGTGCCCTGAGATCCTGGCTCTGCTCTCTAATTGGATTCAGTGCCATTGGGTAGGGGAAGAGAGAGAGGGAGAAGCAGCTGGATTAGATTTTTAAATGTGGAATTCCAACTCTTAATCACCTTCCAGAGGGGGGAGCAGTGAGGTTCAGCTGTGATGCCTCACACAGTCGCATTGCCTGAACACACCGTTTCGGTTCATGTTATGAAGAGAGTGACAGAGGGTGTCCGAGAGCGGTACAACTCCTGTACAGCACTCATCCAGCCAGCAGCTATCACAATCATCTCTGTATCCAGACCAGCCTAACAGCAACATTAAGCCAAACCGAGGACAGTGGGGGATGGACAGTCTGCAGGAGAGCTTCTGACACAGGAGGGGTTAAATCAGCTGAAGAAAGGAGGAAACTGGCAGAATCATCAGTTAACGGGGGCTCATGAGGCATTTTCATGAGGCATTTTCATGAGATGGGAGACAGAGCGTAGCACAACCCAGGAGAAGGGGAAGGAGAGGAGGGGGAAGAGGGGGAACGGGGGTAGGTTCAGGGTTAGCGAAACGCAGGGACAGAAAGGAACAGAGAGAGAGAGACAGGCAAAGAGAGCGAGCGAGAGAGACAGGCAAAGAGAGCGAGCGAGAGAGACAGGCAAAGAGAGCGAGCGAGAGAGACAGGCAAAGAGAGCGAGCGAGAGAGACAGGCAAAGAGAGCGAGCGAGAGAGACAGGCAAAGAGAGCGAGCGAGAGAGACAGGCAAAGAGAGCGAGCGAGAGAGACAGGCAAAGAGAGCGAGCGAGAGAGACAGGCAAAGAGAGCGAGCGAGAGAGACAGGCAAAGAGAGCGAGCGAGAGAGACAGGCAAAGAGAGCGAGCGAGAGAGACAGGCAAAGAGAGCGAGCGAGAGAGACAGGCAAAGAGAGCGAGCGAGAGAGACAGGCAAAGAGAGCGAGCGAGAGAGACAGGCAAAGAGAGCGAGCGAGAGAGACAGGCAAAGAGAGCGAGCGAGAGAGACAGGCAAAGAGAGCGAGCGAGAGAGACAGGCAAAGAGAGCGAGCGAGAGAGACAGGCAAAGAGAGCGAGCGAGAGAGACAGGCAAAGAGAGCGAGCGAGAGAGACAGGCAAAGAGAGCGAGCGAGAGAGACAGGCAAAGAGAGCGAGCGAGAGAGACAGGCAAAGAGAGCGAGCGAGAGAGACAGGCAAAGAGAGCGAGAGAGAGAGACAGGCAAAGAGAGCGAGCGAGAGAGACAGGCAAAGAGAGCGAGCGAGAGAGACAGGCAAAGAGAGCGAGAGAGACAGGCAGAGAGCGAGAGAGACAGGCAGAGAGCGAGAGAGACAGGCAGAGAGCGAGAGAGACAGGCAGAGAGCGAGAGAGACAGGCAGAGAGCGAGAGAGACAGGCAGAGAGCGAGAGAGACAGGCAGAGAGCGAGAGAGACAGGCAGAGAGCGAGAGAGACAGGCAGAGAGCGAGAGAGACAGGCAGAGAGCGAGAGAGACAGGCAGAGAGCGAGAGAGACAGGCAGAGAGCGAGAGAGACAGGCAGAGAGCGAGAGAGACAGGCAGAGAGCGAGAGAGACAGGCAGAGAGCGAGAGAGACAGGCAGAGAGCGAGAGAGACAGGCAGAGAGCGAGAGAGACAGGCAGAGAGCGAGAGAGACAGGCAGAGAGCGAGAGACAGGCAGAGAGAGAGAGAGAGACAGGCAGAGAGAGAGAGAGAGACAGGCAGAGAGAGAGAGAGAGACATGCAGAGAGAGAGAGGCAGAGAGAGAGAGAGAGAGAGAGAGACAGGCAGAGAGAGAGCGACAGGCAGAGAGAGAGAGAGAAACAGGCAGAGAGAGAGAGAGAAACAGGCACAGAGAGAGAGAGAAACAGGCACAGAGAGAGAGAAACAGGCACAGAGAGAGAGAAACAGGCACAGAGAGAGAGAAACAGGCACAGAGAGAGAGAAACAGGCACAGAGAGAGAGAAACAGGCACAGAGAGAGAGAAACAGGCACAGAGAGAGAGAAACAGGCAGAGAGAGAGAGAAACAGGCAGAGAGAGAGAGAGAGACAGGCACAGAGAGAGAGAGAGAGAGACAGGCACAGAGAGAGAGAGAGAGAGAGACAGGCAGAGAGAGAGAGAGAGAGACAGGCAGAGAGAGAGAGAGAGAGAGAGAGAGAGAGAGAGAGAGAGACAGACAAGAGAGAGAGAGAGAGACAGGCAGAGAGAGAGAGAGAGACAGGCAGAGAGCGAGAGAGACAGGCAGAGAGCGAGAGAGACAGGCAGAGAGCGAGAGAGACAGGCAGAGAGCGAGAGAGACAGGCAGAGAGCGAGAGAGACAGGCAGAGAGCGAGAGAGACAGGCAGAGAGCGAGAGAGACAGGCAGAGAGCGAGAGAGACAGGCAGAGAGCGAGAGAGACAGGCAGAGAGCGAGAGAGACAGGCAGAGAGCGAGAGAGACAGGCAGAGAGCGAGAGAGACAGGCAGAGAGCGAGAGAGACAGGCAGAGAGCGAGAGAGACAGGCAGAGAGCGAGAGAGACAGGCAGAGAGCGAGAGAGACAGGCAGAGAGCGAGAGACCAGGCAGAGAGAGAGAGAGACAGGCAGAGAGAGAGAGACAGGCAGAGAGAGAGAGAGACAGGCAGAGAGAGACAGGCAGAGAGAGAGCGACAGGCAGAGAGAGAGAGCGAAACAGGCAGAGAGAGAGAGAAACAGGCACAGAGAGAAACAGGCACAGAGAGAAACAGGCACAGAGAGAGAGAAACAGGCACAGAGAGAGAGAAACAGGCACAGAGAGAGAGAAACAGGCAGAGAGAGAGAGAAACAGGCAGAGAGAGAGAGAAACAGGCAGAGAGAGAGAGAGAGACAGGCACAGGGAGAGAGAGAGAGAGAGAGAGAGAGAGACAGGCACAGAGAGAGAGAGAGAGAGAGAACAGGCAGAGAGAGAGAGAGAGAGACAGGCAGAGAGAGAGAGAGAGAGACAGGCAGAGAGAGAGAGAGAGACAGGCAGAGAGAGAGAGAGAGACAGGCAGAGAGAGAGAGAGAGACAGGCAGAGAGAGAGAGAGAGACAGGCAGAGAGCGAGAGAGACAGGCAGAGAGCGAGAGAGACAGGCAGAGAGCGAGAGAGACAGGCAGAGAGCGAGAGAGACAGGCAGAGAGCGAGAGAGACAGGCAGAGAGCGAGAGAGACAGGCAGAGAGCGAGAGAGACAGGCAGAGAGCGAGAGAGACAGGCAGAGAGCGAGAGAGACAGGCAGAGAGAGAGAGAGACAGGCAGAGAGAGAGAGAGACAGGCAGAGAGAGAGAGAGACAGGCAGAGAGAGAGAGAGACAGGCAGAGAGAGAGAGAGAGACAGGCAGAGAGAGAGAGAGAGACAGGCAGAGAGAGAGAGAGACAGGCAGAGAGAGAGAGACAGGCAGAGAGAGAGAGACAGGCAGAGAGAGAGAGAGACAGGCAGAGAGAGAGAGAGACAGGCAGAGAGAGAGAGAGACAGGCAGAGAGAGAGAGAGACAGGCAGAGAGAGAGAGAGACAGGCAGAGAGAGAGAGAGACAGGCAGAGAGAGAGAGAGAGAGAGGCAGGCAGAGAGAGAGAGAGAGAGGGGCAGGCAGAGAGAGAGAGAGAGGCAGGCAGAGAGAGAGAGAGAGACGCAGGCAGAGAGAGAGAGAGAGAGAGGCAGGCAGAGAGAGAGAGAGACAGGCAGAGAGAGAGAGAGAGAGACAGGCAGAGAGAGAGAGAGAGAGAGAGACAGGCAGAGAGAGAGAGAGAGAGAGACAGGCAGAGAGAGAGAGAGAGAGAGACAGGCAGAGAGAGAGAGAGAGACAGGCAGAGAGAGAGACAGAGACATGCAGAGAGAGAGAGGCAGAGAGAGAGAGAGAGAGACAGGCAGAGAGAGACAGGCAGAGAGAGAGCGACAGGCAGAGAGAGAGAGCGAAACAGGCAGAGAGAGAGAGAGAAACAGGCACAGAGAGAGAGAAACAGGCACAGAGAGAGAGAAACAGGCACAGAGAGAGAGAAACAGGCACAGAGAGAGAGAAACAGGCACAGAGAGAGAGAAACAGGCACAGAGAGAGAGAGAGAGACAGGCACAGAGAGAGAGAGAGAGACAGGCACAGAGAGAGAGAGAGAGAGAGACAGGCACAGAGAGAGAGAGAGAGACAGGCACAGAGAGAGAGAGAGAGAGAGACAGGCACAGAGAGAGAGAGAGAGAGGCACACACAGAGAGAGAGAGAGAGGCACACACAGAGAGAGAGAGAGAGAGGCACACACAGAGAGAGAGAGAGAGGCACACACAGAGAGAGAGAGAGGCACACACAGAGAGAGAGAGAGGCACACAGAGAGAGAGAGAGAGACAGGCACAGAGAGAGCGAGAGAGACAGGCACAGAGAGAGCGAGAGAGACAGGCACAGAGAGAGCGAGAGAGACAGGCACAGAGAGAGAGACAGGCACACAGAGAGAGAGAGACAGGCACACAGAGAGAGAGAGACAGGCACAGAGAGAGAGAGAGACAGGCACAGAGAGAGAGAGAGACAGGCACACAGAGAGAGAGAGACAGGCACACAGAGAGAGAGACAGGCACACAGAGAGAGACAGGCACACAGAGAGAGACAGGCACACAGAGAGAGACAGGCACACAGAGAGAGACAGGCACACAGAGAGAGACAGGCACACAGAGAGAGACAGGCACACAGAGAGAGACAGGCACACAGAGAGAGACAGGCACACAGAGAGAGACAGGCACACAGAGAGAAAGAGAGAGAGAGACAGGCACAGAGAGAGAGAGAGACAGGCACACAGAGAGAGAGAGAGACAGGCACACAGAGAGAGAGAGAGACAGGCACACACAGAGAGAGAGAGACAGGCACACAAAGAGAGAGACAGGCACAGAGAGAGAGAGAGACAGGCACAGAGAGAGAGAGAGAGACAGGCACAGAGAGAGAGAGAGAGAGACAGGCACACAGAGAGAGAGACAGGCACACAGA
>NW_027597975.1:0-2500 GCF_964194155.1 Cetorhinus maximus
ACACCGTCCCCATCAAACACTCCCAGGACAGGTACAACACGGGGTTACACACAGAGTAAAGTTCCCTCTACACCGTCCCCATCAAACACTCCCAGGACAGGTACAACACGGGGTTACACACAGAGTAAAGTTCCCTCTACACCGTCCCCATCAAACACTCCCAGGACAGGTACAGCACGGGGTTAGATACAGAGTAAAGCTCCCTCTACACCGTCCCCATCAAACACTCCCAGGACAGGTACAGCACGGGTGTTAGATACAGAGTAAAGCTCCCTCTACACCGTCCCCATCAAACACTCCCAGGACAGGTACAGCACGGGGTTAGATACAGAGTAAAGCTCCCTCTACACCGTCCCCATCAAACACTCCCAGGACAGGTACAGCACGGGTGTTAGATACAGAGTAAAGCTCCCTCTACACTGTCCCCATCAAACACTCCCAGGACAGGTACAGCACGGGGTTAGATACAGAGTAAAGCTCCCTCTACACTGTCCCCATCAAACACTCCCAGGACAGGTACAGCACGGTGTTAGATACAGAGTAAAGCTCCCTCTACACTGTCCCCATCAAACACTCCCAGGACAGGTACAGCACGGTGTTAGATACAGAGTAAAGCTCCCTCTACACCGTCCCCATCAAACACTCCCAGGACAGGTACAGCACGGGGTTAGATACAGAGTAAAGCTCCCTCCACACCGTCCCCATCAAACACTCCCAGGACAGGTACAGCACGGGGTTAGATACAGAGTAAAGCTCCCTCTACACTGTCCCCATCAAACACTCCCAGGACAGGTACAGCACGGGGTTAGATACAGAGTAAAGCTCCCTCTACACCGTCCCCATCAAACACTCCCAGGACAGTTACAGCACGGGGTTAGATACAGAGTAAAGCCCCCTCTCCGCGCCGTCCCCGTCGAACCGGAAAGAGAAACCCGCCGGCGGACGCACCGAGCTCACCGGGACTGGCGACGTTCTGGAGGCTGCTGGGCACCACCAGCAGGGCGGGCGCCGGGACCTCGGCCGGCGGCGCGCTGCTCCCCGGCGGCGCCTCGAGCTGAGCCGCCGGTCCCAGGAGGGGTCTGCCCACCTCCCCGAGTCCCAGTCCCGGCGCCGCGACGGTGCCGGGGCTCCGGCGGTGGGGTGCGTCGTCGCCGTCCGGCGCGTCCATCAGGAGGAGGCCCTGGCCCGGCGGGCGGCTCGGAGGGGGCGGGGTGGCCGTCGGCGCTGGGGACCGGGAATGCCGGGGCGGGTGGGGGTGGGGGGGGAGGGGGTGGTGCCGGGGAGCGGTGGAAGAGGTGGGGGCCGGGCCCCTCGCCCCGGGGGGGCCTGACCTCCGGCCGGGAACCGGCGGACTGCGACTGCCTCAGCATGCTGAGCACGGTGGGCGCCGCGGGCTTGCGCCGTCGGCAGGGCTCCCTGTGCCGCGGGGCGCCGGGGGACGGGCAGCTGTGGGGTAAAGTGCTTGTGGCCCCAGCCGCGGCCCCGCCGCTCTGGCTGGCCAGCTGGGCTTTGGCCGCGGCGGAGAGGAGGCTGCTGGCCGGGAAGAAGGCAGCGCTGTGGTGGCCGAGGATCTGGCTTAAAGGCACGCCGAGGAGGCTGGGCGGCGGCGGCAGCGGCTGCTCGGCCAGCCGGCTTTGGTGGCCGCTCGCTGAGGAGGAGGTGGGGGGAGAGGAGGAGGAGGCGGAGAGGTCGTGGCACGGCCAGAGCAGCCCGTCCGGCCTGGCGATCGGGCTGGGCGGCAGAGGGGACGCCGGGGAGCTCAGGGGCCGCGGTGACCTGGAGCAGGAGGAGGAGATGGTGGTGGTGGTGGTTGTGGTGGTGGTACCAGGGGGCAGTGACGGGCAGACCCCCAGCTCGGAGGAGGTGGAGGCCCTCGAGTCCTGCGGCGACCTGGACACGCAGCCGCCGGCACTCGCCAGGCGCCGGGGGCCGAGGGAGCAGCCCGCCGGGGGGAAGTGAGGCGCCGCCGGCCGAGGTCTCTGCCGCGGGTCAGGCGGGCTCCGGTGGGGTGGGGGTTGGCGAGCGGGCCCGGCGGCAGCTCCGGCTCCGGCGTTTCGAGCCTCGGCGAGCGGGCGGGGGTCAGCCAGCGGCGGCTGTCTGGGCTGCCATGCCTCTGCCGGGCACCGGGGGGCAGGGCTTCCGGCCTCTGCTCCGGCTGGAAGGGTCTCGCCGCCGGGCTCGGGGGGAGGAAGGGGCTCTTGCGCTCGGGCCCGAGGGCGTGGGCCGCCACGCCCACCGTCATCATCGCCGCCGAAGGAGAGCCGGCCGGGAACTGGCTGCACTTCCCTCCTGCAATTCAGAAACACAGACAAAAATCGTCAACGCCGCAGTCGCCAATTTCATCGGCTGAAAGCTACAAGCCTTTAAAATTCACCCGCGTCCTTGAGGCGAGCGGGTCAGCGCTCGTCGCCCATCCCTCACTTGAGAAGGTTGGGGGGGGGAGGGGGGGGGGTGGTGGGTGAGCCGCCTTCTTGAACCACTGCAGTCCCCACCATGTGGC